>NW_021703768.1:16684042-16838536 GCF_005190385.1 Monodon monoceros | reverse complement strand
TATATATATATATATATATATATATATATATATATATATATATCTTAAAGGTTTATTTAAATAAACTCTTTTTTAACTTTTTAAAAAAATTGAAGTACAGTTGACTTACAATGTTGCATTAGTTTCTGCTGTACAGCAAAATAAGTTATACACATGTATAAGTTTTTTTATATTCTTTTCCATTATGATTTATCACAGGATATTGAATATGGTTTTCTGTGCTCTACAGTAAGAAAGAAAAAAAAGAAGAAGGGGAAGGAGGAGGGAGAGAAGAAGAAGAAGAAGAAGAAGGAGGAAGAAATGAAGAGGGTGGGAAGAAATTTTGGAAGTGATAGATGTTTATGGCGTAGATTGTGTTGATGGTAAGGTGTATACTTATCTTCAAATTCATCCAGGTATTTACATTAAATGTGTACAGGCTTTTGTTTGTCGATCATACCCCCAATAAAGTAGTTAAGGAAAAATACAGAAAGGAGAAAATTCTAAAATTCCTCTAGTTTAGTTCAACATTCCTTTGGAGTAAAATCTACTTGAGGGCAGTGGTTGTGAATGTGTTCCCTGTAACAACAGCATCAACATCACCTGGGAACTTTTTATGAATGTAAATTCTCAGGTTCAACCCTAGAAATGCTGAACCACAAGTTCTGGGGATGTTGAGAATCACTCCAGCTGATTTAGATGTGTGCTAACGTTTGAGAGCCACTATTCCAGGGGATAGCGCAGTGTCTGTATATATGAAGGGTGTCTCTATCATTCAGAGAATGACTAAGGAATCAAGGAGTTTCAATCTATCAACATCTAAAGTAATAGATTCAATTTCCTCACTGCATTTTTCAGAAGTATGTGGTTGGCCGACCATATAGTAAGGGAGTTATGGGTCTTTCTGATGTGACTTGAGTTTCTCAAGTCTGTTACCCCAGAAAAATTACAACTAGATAATTAGAAGAATGCTGTCCTGGGAAATGTGACAAAAGTGGACTCTAACATCTGTGGAAGTCATTCATTCAAAGCTTTATTAGAAATATTGCAGCATAAGAAGAGTTCAAAATGATAGTTCAGAAAACCCAAAGCACATATATGGTAGACTGGGGAAGCTAAAATTCAGTTTTAATTGTTCAGGTTTCAAAAGGAGCAGAGAACTGGAGTGTTCCTTGTACAGTGTCTACTATACCAAGGCTGTGGTTTTAGCATGAGCTAGTTGGTCAGACTGGGTTTAGCAAGAGTGGTAAGAAGGAAGATTTAAGAACCAAGAATCTTGCTGGGGTCAGTGGAAATATTTTAGTCCTTCAGCATCTTTAACACTTGCATAAAACAATGTGAAAGTGCTGTAAGAATAAGTCCACACTTACTTCAATCACTTATGAGTTAATATTCAGATATTTCATACAATAATTATTCATTTATTGGAATTTAATGTAGGGTATCAACACCATCTCCTGTATGTAAATAATCTCAATTAATCTTCAAAGTATTTGTGATATGATTTCTTATCTCATATTTTACAAATATGGAATGGTTGGATGAGGACAATATTTTGGAACTGAAGTCTTAGGCCAAAGCATTTCCTCTGAGCAGTTCATCTAAGACAAATTGAAATAAAGACAATTTTATATGGGTTTAGAAATACTCTATCTCCAAAGGAAGGACTTAAATAAAATTTTATTGATTTAATTATTTTATATGTCTCCACTTCTAGTAATAAGCCATGATAATTTTAAATAAAAAGCAATAAAATCAGGCTAATTGAACACAATCCATTAAAAATATCACTGATTATTAAGTGAGAGAAAAAAATCCTTTGGTTTTCCTAAAATTTCAGATTTTTCAAAAATCACCATGGGTCCAAGCCTTTCTAATCAAACAGAATGCATAATATTGATAGAGCTATTTCTTTAGTTTTATTTACAAACACACATACATACATAGGACTAATTAAAATATTTTTTCCCAGGCGATTTCTTAAAATATGATGTTAAATTGGATTACAGATGATCAGGAACTAGAATATAATGCCATAAATTGCTACACTTAGCCAAGTGTAAGAACAGGTGTTTTGCATAAAATTAGTTACCTCAAACAATGGGATAAGATATGTGCAAAAGCAAGGTTTATAGAAATAATAATAATAATAATATCTTTGATAAGATATGATTGATAATCTATTGCTTCTCTGCCAGTTTAGTAGAGATTAAGGTAATCTATAGCCTGTTGCAAATTCAAGAAAGTCTGTAACAGAGTAGCTTGGAGCATGACTCTCTTCCTCATATTTATTCTGGGGCAGCTAGAAAGCAAAACTCACTAAAGTGATTTAGCAGTAAAGCTCTCTCCATTCTCCCAGCCCATCGTTAGACCATACACTAAAGTAGCAAAATGCAAACCGCTCCTCTTGGAGAGCTGAAGTGAAACTATTTCTTTTCATCACTCTTTCAAGCCCACAGGAGAGAGTATGATTTAACCTAAGGTTACATCAGAGTGTTACTGGCCGACCATGAGAGTCAAAGCTTATATACTTTTTAAAATTCATTACTGTGTTCTCATGTGCCTCAACTTGTGTTAGGCAACATTTTCAGGTTTCTTGTCTATTTAAAGTCTTCAGTGCTGCTTACAACTCTCCTGATAAATAGTAATACCCTAGAAAGTAAATACTCTAGAAGAAAGAAACTTTTTTTCTTTCTTCCATTATGCACACATTTATTCATGTATATGTTAGATGATTCAATTCTTTCTTTCCCAACCCTCCTTCCACTTTTTTAGTCAACACACTTATCTCATGTACATTACATCAAATAATCTGCTCTATGATGTCACTCTCATAAATTCATTTTGGATAATGCTTAAACTCTTTATTTAAAATACTCTGCATTTTGGCAATGTTGTACATTTGCAGGGATAGTGTTTTAACAAACACCTAGTCCTCTGCTTTTGAACTTCACTGTACGTTCTTTACTCACACATGCTCGGGAACATCAAGTTCACATGCTAAGACAGTTTTCAGAGTTGAAGGTTCTAATGTACCTATGTGACATCAGATCCTTCTGCTTCTTGTTCTTCTCTTCTTCCTCCTCTGATTAATACAGTAATGATCTCTAATATCTGTTCAGGAAAAGGGCTAATTTATATGTACAATACAACAAAATGAATGATGCATATTTTTTTCTTGTGGAGCTGTGAGATTTCTGGAACCTCTTCTGGTATCAACTGGAAAAGTGTTCATTTCTTTCAGCATTGGAATAAGCCTTTATTTGTTATCATCTCAACATCTAATTAGATGAAACAAACAAAAAGCTAAAAACGCTACAAAGAAAAAATTGTAAAATGTAATTAATATAAACATTTAAATAAATAATTCAAAACTTTCAGTAGATTCCCAAGCATATGATTTGTTCTGATAGGCATAGCCCCTGTGAGGTGTAGGTAGGGCATTATTAAATTACAAAGTTTAATTTATTAATAAAAAAGGAGTTAAGAACAGAACCCAAGTTATTTGTATTCTGATTTGGGGACCATTATGCTCTGCGAAGCAGCTTCTTGGGAAATGATGCTGTAATATCTGTTTCCTAAAGTTCACGGTGAGTTTAATTACTGAGCACAAACATGAACTCACATTACTGCTTAAATAGACTTTATTCCCAAGGAACTTTATAAAATCTTAAACTCCTTCTATTTTACTGATAACACTGGAAAAAGTAATGGAAAGGATATACATAACTCCAATCCTTTCCTTAATTCTGTAAATTGACACTCTTTTTTAACACTGAGGAAACAACTCAGATTTCCTAGACCTTACTTTTCCTATCTGTGTAATAGGCTTATAGTTCATGTTTCTCAAGAAATGCTTAATACTCCATTGGGCTGGAGGGGAGTGGTATCGTGGGTTGACAGATGGCAAAATAAATCATGAATCAGAAGATGCTGGCTTTACATGATATGCTTAAGGTCAGAAAGTCACAGAAAAGTTGATAAAACTGAAGTTGCTCCTCCCATGTGTGAAAAATATTAGAGCCATCCTGAGAGACTCGTAAGCTTATGCTTGTCCTTTATGAATTTGCTCTCAGTTTTGCACGATGGGAATTAAAAATCACACTGCTGAATAACGATTACTAAAATTAGCATACAATCACATGGCACTTCAAAGCAATGTACAAAATCAATTGAGAAAAAAGAAATAAAGCTCAGAGTTACTAAGAGTCATGTTTTCTAACCATTTTGTTTGATGCTTTCTTAAGTCACAGATTTTCATTTTTACAAAAGGTAGTATGATTTTTAACAATGTAAATCCCTAGAGAGACCTGTTGAAAAAAAGGGAGAAAAGTGCTTTTAAATGATTTATTTAATTTCTACACATTTTAAATTTTAACATCAGATTGATGGTAAGGACACATCCTTTAAAATTTTTGAATTTTTAAAGAACTCGAATATTTTCAATAAATACAAAGAAAGTTATATTTGTTTTCTTTTACTGCTCTTGAAATATTGTAAAGAACTGCCTCTGTCATATTTAAATAAATTGTAATTAAATTACAATTTCTTTAATAAATTATAATATAGAAATATTTTTAAATCTTCTACCTGTAATCTGATTTACATACTTCTGTAATAAGCAAGCACATTACATAGAGTTCCCTTGGTAATGATAATTTCAATGATGCACATCTGGGGAAGAATTTGGCACTAAAGATTTAATTATTTTCTAAAATAATCTGCAAGCTGAAAGAGCATATTACATTTACCGGCGCGCCTGTTAGAATTTGTTAAACGTAAGAGGCATATGAAACTTCTTCTATTTTCTTTGGTCTTACCTTATAAGGAAAAGCATCAGAAAAGCAGATGAACACAAACTGAAAAAAACTATTTTGATATCCATATGAATGTCAATCAATATTAATAAGAATGAAAATGTGATCGTGAAGGATTAGCTTCAAAGAGAAGTATAAAAATATAAATAATACAAGGTGTCAGTAGGTCTTGTTGTTATTGATGATTTTATGTGCATAATATTAGCCATAATTGATGAAATTAAATAATGTAATCAACTTACACTACACATTATACACACATATATATGTGTGTATATAAGTATGAATATAAACATAAATATATATAATCTAAAAACCTTAAGATCAAGGTTTAAGAAAAAAGAACAATCATGGCAGGATTGAGGAATAATTCAGAATAGAAAGTATAATCAAATGGATGGTAATTTTTCCTAAGGTTAGATCTCTGATTAACATAAAATACTCAGAATACAAAATTGTCTATTCTGAAAGGGGGGATGATTAATTATTCCTTTTCTCTGTCCCTTAAACCCACCCAGCTATGATTATAATACAAAGGGAAAATCTGAGAATAAAGACAGTTTAAATAAAATAGTGACTTAGGGAAATTGTACAGCGTGAGTACACTATAAATTTTATACATAAGAAAATATAGCCTTAAAGAGTTTATACATTTACATAAGATTGCACAGCAAGTGTCAGAGTCAAAGCTAGAATCCTGTTCTTGAGACCAGTGATTTCCCACTGTTAGGTTACTTTCTGCACAAGCTAATTAATAGAAATATAAATAGAAACTCTTTCATCCCAATGACAACAGGTCTTAGAACAGTGGCTATAAATCCTGATGCTGGATTAACCACATAATAGTTATTTAGAGCCGGGAGGGGATCTTATGCATATGAGCTTCTGTTCTGAGTCACACCTACAGTGGTTCTAATTCAGCAAATATAACACAAGAACAGAAATCTTGTCCTTTAACAAGTTTCTGACGTACTGGATATCAGGCAAGATGGGAGCCATTATTCTGGAAGACTGCTCAGTGGCGGAGTTCAAAACTAACCATAAGGAGTTTAAAAAATTATAATATTTTGTATAGGTTTTCACAGAAAAAATCCTGAGATAAGGATTTGAGAGCAAAACTTTGAGTAAGGTTATTCGTTCTTGAAAGTTCAGAGAACATCACTTAGGTAGGGGATAAAGAATTAGATCAGTAAAAGAAGGGAAGAAAAATACAATGGTGGGTGCAGTGGCCACTGTGGACAACTGGACCAAGGAGGCTGGGTTACTGATCTACCAACTCTCTGTCCATCGTTGATCAAGGGCTCTCTCCAGAGCCATCACTAACATAAAAACACTCTCTCTCATGCACACTCAATTATATACATCTGTGGCTTACACTGTACTAAGAGGCTTATTTGATCATATATAAAAGCCCTCTGGCAGAGAATCCTGAGTGCTTGAAGGAAAAAGCTTTGTCATGCAGTGGGGTATGTTGAGAGCATGTAGGTGGGGTATTGGCAGTGTTTGCTGCATAGAACTCAGAGTGAGTAAATTGACTATTCACATAAAAGAACAGTTGCAACGTGTGTGTGCATGTGTGTGTGTGTGTGCGTGCACAAGTATGCTTATCTATTGAAATCCAATTACAAATTATCTATAGTATAATGTGTATGGCTTTGGAAAGTGTTCACAAATTTACCACAATAAAAATACAGGACACTCAGTTAAATTTGCATTTCAGATGAACAGTGTATCTTGCTTTAGTATAAATATAGTCCAAATATGGTATGAGACATAATTATACATTCATTACTTATCTGAAAAGTAAAATTTCATTCATTACTTATCTGAAATGCAAATTTAACAGTGGATCCTGTATTTTATCTGGCAAAACTCCTCTGGTAGCAGATTTATCAAGGAACTAACTTTGCATGCTTATTGGGGTCAATCATTACTGTCAAGAAAATTCTGAAAGTTTTTGACCCAAAACCCATTTTTACCAAAATAGCTTAAGTGCAACCTATTCAAAATTATCTGACACACTTTAAAGATTAAAGGAAACTTCCTTTCAGTTGACTACCTTTATAGTAGATGTGAATGCATAAATACAGTAATAAATCTTAAACATTTCAAAGATATTTGAATTATAGTTATTTCTTCAAATGCTTTCTGGCCATGCTCAGGTAGATTTTTACCAATTTGGAGGTGGCTGATTCCTTTTTTGCACCAAGTGTAAATAAAACTGGCCTGTGAAGTTAATTTCAAGCCCACAAACTTTTAAATTTATAAATATCCATTATGAATAGACATGCTTATTCAGAAAATAGAAATTTTCCTAGTTGATATTTAAAACTGTGGGAGAATTTGGTAAACAACCCACTTCACCTCAGTTTCTAAGTAAGTATAAAGTTATTTTATTTCAAAGAACAAAATTTGATCAACATCTTATAAGTAAAACAGAAACAGAAACCAGCAACACTTACAGAAGAGTTTACCCTTCAAGTGATAGAGGCATAAGCTTTCACCAAAATTGCGAAGAGCAGTAGCAAAAAAACAAGGGAACCGATTAAAATCTTTATTATTCATGGTGGAAACCTTGCTTGGGACCCCACTTTTGCTCTATGGGCTCACTCTCCTTCTCTAGACAACTTACTTCTTCATCATATACAAGAATGATCTAAAATCTACCAGAGTCTCCTCAGAACTCTACGTGGCTCCACCTTCCCTAATCTCCTTAATGAAGTCAATTAATTTAACCCCTTACTCATAGAAAAAAACAGAAGCTCAAATGAAAACTTCTGCAGGTTTCCACCACCAGTTTTGTAAATCAATCTATGTTCACAATTACGTTCTTCCTTCCCAGAACCTCCACCTGCATTGTAAATCTGATCACAGCCTTCCTTACCAAGAACGTTGCCTGAGACTTGTCCTTTCTTTGGTGTCTTCAACAGCTCTCTATCTGTGTACTAGCTCCATTATATGCACCTTGATAAACTCAAGTTACCTTATACCCTATATATATATATATATATATATATATATATTCAACATATATATATTTAATATTTCACTGTTAGCCATAGAACATTGCCTTTCATGTGAAAATGTATTACCTAAAAACGTTAGCTAAAGTAAGTTTTCACCTTACAGATTTATTCATATTTGCTGTCTTCCTTTCTCTTCTGTGTACATATACTTCTCTTTCCTGGTGCCTTAATCCACTATACATATGAATTAACTTATAACACACTAATTAAAATATCTATATTTATAAATGTATATATATTTACATATATGCATTTTATGCATTATATACAGGTATTAATTTAATGAATAGTTTCTTAAATTTATGTTAGTTATAATGTGTCAACATTTCCCAAGTTTGTTTGGAAAACTTTAGAGGACCAAGTAATCTGTTTTTCATTGCAAATAAATTAAGGAAACAGTGGATTAAACAAGTTTTTAAATATATATATCTTTATGATAAAGGTTCTCATTGTCTTAATGTAAAAAAAAATGCATGATGAATCTCCAAGGAAGAAAGAACATTTTCCTAAACTTATATGATCATGGGATCTCTAATACTAAGTTCTCACTTGATATCAACTTACAAGGAAACATAGACTGGCTAATAAATGAACATGGACTATCAAAACAACCTGTTAATTAATTTATTTTAATTGATAAATAAAAATAATTAGTAGATACTGTCAGTCACAAATGCTCATTTAATGACGTATAAACCCATGCTGAAATACTGTCTTCTAGAGGAAAAAAAAAAGAAAAATTAGAATAAAGAGATGTAGTAGCTAGGAGATAAAGTCTATAGCAATAATGAAGTCTCATTTACATTATAGTATGAATACTTCAATACGAAACCCATAATTTTTATCCTTGATGATTTTATCTGATCTTTAATGTTATATTCCTTTATAGCAATTTAAACCAGAAAGGACTAGAGGATTATTTCAGATATTGCAGATGTCATTAAAGAGGAGGTACTTTCAAGGGACATATATTCTTTGATTACAAGCTGAATTTAAAAAAAAAATGCCTTGGGAATATGGCTGCAGATCAATCCATTAAATTGTATATGCGTTTATTTTCTCACAATGAGGTTTAAAATATGTTTGCCATTTTATAGGATAGCTTATCTTTATTACATAGGTGGGAGGGGGAGAGAGAAAAATTAAATATGCATCTGGTGCTTGAAGAATGCATTCTATATAAATATTTTTGTAAATCAATGAAAATGAGTACAAGAGATGATAAAAACAAAATCACTGTGAATGTACTGTACCATACTCAGCATCTTATAAGACATCTGAAAAATTCAACTTCTATATTGACAGATGTTTTAAAATACTGTGTGAACCATCTTTTAAATTTATTTTGAAGTGAATTGATCCTAGAGGAACTAAGAGCAGGACCTTGAATGACGGCCAACACATACTCCATAAATATCCACAGGCAAGGCTAAATCTGAATATTAAAGTCACAGAAAACTCTACCTTTTAAAATATTTCCTTGTTTTTTTTTTCTTTTTTTTTTGCAGTACGCGGGCCTCTCACTGTTGTGGCCTCTCCCGTTGCGGAGCACAGGCTCCGGACGCGCAGGCTCAGCGGCCATGGTTCATGGGCCCAGCTGCTCCGCGACATGTGGGATCTTCCCGGACCGGGGCACGAACCCGTGTCCCCTGCATCGGTAGGCGGATTCTCAACGACTATGCCACCAGCGAAGCCCCTTTCCTTGTTTTTTTTTTTTTTTTTCTTCATCTTTGCCCCCCTTTACATGCAGGACTAATTTTGCTTTATGAATGTCTAAATGCATATATTATATACAGTTCAAATGACACAGCCTTGTTTTATTATTCTCTTCTGTTCAGAGAAACATGTATGTATTATTCTGTGTTTCTATGCCTTTCTTAAGGTTATTCTAGAAATCAGTTTTTTCTGTGCTCTAAAATGTCAGTTAAGATCAGTCTTGAGTCTCCTACTGACAATTCTTTATTTCTATCTGCAGGAGTTTTCCTTGGAGAACATCCATTTTCAAGGAGTTTCTCAATCTCATTGCTCCATCTGAGCCTTGGTTTGCTTATCTTCGCAAAATATACAAGACTCATGTGTTCTTTTTAACTGAGTTTTTCTTAAGAGGCTCTATTTTGTAAGATCTATATTAAAGTGCCTTTAAAATGTTTAAAACATGATTCTAGAACGCTGATCATTGCTTTTTACAGTATTCTTTGAGTCAACAATTTTTTCATTGTCCCTGGTCCCCAAGAAAGATTTGGTGATAAGCTCAAAACAATACCTCATAATTTTTGTGATTTGCTGCTAATGTTTCTGACTCAAGAAAAAAGACACATACATGTCTATGACTTATTTTGCCAGAATAGGATTGTGGGCATGAAAGCTGACTTCACATTTGAGGGAATTTCATATATATGAAAACAGACAGTAAGAGGCTCAAAGGAACAACTTACTGGGACAAAGGTTAAGCCTTAATATATGGAAAACAGTTGAAACATTTATATTCTGCCATGGGACAGGAAGTCTCTCATGGTATCTAAACAAATGAAAGATAATTATCTGGCAGAGGCATTATAAGATGAACTCTGGCACTTATATATATATACATATATATATATATATATATATATATATATATATATATATATATTCCAGTTAATATTTGAGGACATTTTGACTCTTACTGATATTTTATAATGTATTTCAATATTCTATACTAGAAAATTAATAGTGAAATTTCTGTTTCTGGAAAACAGAAACAGTATCCTAAAAAAAACCCCAAAAACCAAGCAAACAAAACAAAAACTCTCACTATAAAAATAAGTAGAAAAGCACATTAAATACAAAAATATTTCAATAATTTTCTGATATTAAAAATAAGATCAACAACCAAGATTGAAAAACAAAGAGGGACATGGAAACTAGACTTACAAACTGAAATAAAAATTTGAACTGCTAGAGGAATTTACTAGTTTCAGTAGACTAGAACGTAGCGTTTTTGAAGACTAGCCCAGGAGAATGAGAGAAGGCATGGGCTTGAACAAAGTTAGAATTTGGGGGAAAAAAGTCTACCACAGGAGCCATAGAGCCAAAAGGACAATCTTATTAAGAATAGGCTTCAAAGACAGATAAAGACTGATACCACATGGTTTCACTTACATGTGGAATCTAAAAAACAAAACAAATAAACAAAGCAAAACTCAGACTCAGGTACAAAGAACAGATTGGTGGTTGCCAGAAGGGAGAGGGGTTGGTGAGGAGTAAAATGGGTGTAAGGGATCAAGAGGCACAAACTTCCAGTTGTAAAATAAGTAAATCATGGGGATGTAATGCACAACATGGGGAATACAGTCAATAATATTCTATTAATGGTGTATGGTGACTGAAGATAACTAGACATACAGTTGACCTCTACTCAATAAAATTAAATTAGATATCAGTAACACAGAGAAAACTAAAAAGAATAGAGTCCGTGTGCTTGGAAATTATTCAACACAGTTCTAAATAAGTTATGAATCAAAGAAGAACTCACAATAGAATTAGGAAATATTAATAATTAAATAATGATAAAAATATAATGCCTAAAAATGGTTGAGTATAATTAAATAGAAATGTATAATTTTAAATGTTGAAATTAGAAAATAATGTTGAAAATTAATGATTGTTGATTCTGAAGAAATTAAACAAATAAATTATATTTTTAAGAAAAAATCATATAAACAGCAGAAATTAGAGAAATAGAAAAGAAAATCATATTTTAAAAAATCAACAGTCAAAGCCAAGTTCTTGAAAAAGACTGTTATACACAAATTTTGTTGTGGTAAGAAAATTGCATTATTTTTCAAATATTTGTGTTTTTTCTTACAGAGTCTGTCCCAATCTAGCCCCATGAAAAGAAATAAATATTTGTTAAGTGTCATTTTTTTACTAAAGTAAAAGAAATTGGGAATTATATGTGCAGATTGGGTACCACAAACACAAATATATGACATTAATTCCAGGGCTGGGTAGTGAAGTTGAAAAGAATGTTACTTATGTTATAGGGCAGTGAAACCTTTGACAAAATATGGCTGCCATAGTGTGGAAGGCATATACCACAGGAATCCTGCCTTTAAGCAACTTGTTCTGAAACTGAATGTAACTAGTGTGCCTTGGTTGTTACTGTTTATAATTGTCTCAAGAGACTGTCATTGGCTCACAAAAATATCAGTCAATATGTAAGCAAGAATGAAAGGACATCAAGAGAAGCCTGAAATGTCTACAATTATAAATATTTCTCATTTCCAACTGGTTAAAGATTAAATTGACAGGAATTTGTCTGTTTGGAAGGTACAAACACATGTAGTAAAATATTTTCTTAAATGTGGGAAGGAAAATAAATAATACATTAAGATTCTTTGCTACTTGGAGTGAGAAGTCTTAAGAGATGCAAACCTAGAGTGGTGTAGATTGAGCTTCAATTGTAATGTAATATTTTATTTCTTTAGATGTGGCAAATACTTATGTTGGTTTCAATAGCCATTATATATTTTATATGCATAAAATATTTTATAATATTTTCACATATATTTTTTTAATTGGAGTATAATTGCTTTACAATGTTGTGTTAGTTTCTGCTGTACAATGAAGTGAATCAGCTATACATATACATATATCCCTTCCCTCTTAGACCTCCCTCCCCCACCCCCATCTCACCCATCTAGGTCATCACAGAGCACCGCACTGAGCTCCCTATGCTATGCAGCAGGTCCCACTAGCTATCTATTTTACACATGGTAGTGCATTTATGTCAAACCTAATCTCCCAATTCATCCCACCCTCCCCTTCCTCCCCTGTGTCCACACATCCATTCTCTATGTCTGCGTTTCTATTCCTGCCCTGCAAATAGGTTCATCTGTACCATTTTTCTAGATTCCAAATATATGCATTAATATACAATATTTGTTTTTCTCTTTCTGACTTACTTCACTGTGTATGACAGATTCTAGGTCCATCCACATCTCTACAAATGACCCAATTCCATTTCTTTTTTGGAGCAGAGAATGATAAAAGTGAGCAGGATACTTTGTTGTATCAAAATGATCATAAATGTATTCTGCAAGGAACCACAGTGTGGTTTCTAAAATTCCCTAAAACATTCAGGGGGGTATAAAACAAACCTCTACACATTTAACTAAAGTAAATTACATGTGGAGTACTAGAAAATAAAAGGAGCTAGAGAAATTGAGGTTAAATAACTGAATATACTGTTGAAGAATCTTATTAGAAATATCTCTTTTTAAGCAAACCTAAGAAGGAAACTGACATACAAGTGGAATAAATTAACTGTGGTCATTTGGAAAATCAGTGATTTGAAGAGAGGCAATGTGTTAAAATAGAAATGCCATTAGTCATGGACTTAGGAACTTAAGGTAGGATCCTAGTCATGTTGTTTATTAACTTCATAAACCAGTATTATTAATTTGTTATATCTATACTACTAATAATAATTATTACTAGTGTTCTTATAGATACCACTAACATTTACCAAAAACATACTTAGTGACAAATACTATACTCAGTACAGTATTCACAGTACTTAGTAAAATAACATGTCACTTGATTTATTATGTTAACATTTAGAGGAGATTATAACCTTCCCCTGCCACCCCACCCCGCTCCACAGCAAATACTTAAACATGTAAGTATTTGCTATTTGAATACATGTTCAAGACTTACCAGTGGAGCTTGACTCATGAAAAAGTGTTCATGGAAGGTCCTTCTGAGAAATCTGAAAAGGCAAAGAGATCAACTATTAGAAAGTTTGTGCAGATGAATAAAGAGGGCTTCTAAAGCGGATCAAGCTGGGGAATGACATAGAAAAATGTAGTCACTACTAAAAGATTGTCATTTTCAAATAATTGAAAGAAGGATCATAAAGGCAAAAGTATAGAGGTGAATATGGAGGGTGCCTAAGGTGAGGTTGCACAGGTAGTTGGACCCCAGGTAACCAGAGCATCCTGGTCTAATGAAGGAATGTTTGTTTTATTTTCAGTAAAATGAAAGTGTTGAATAGGTTAAGTATGAACGTGACATGCTTGACTTTCTGGTTTAATTTGCCTCTGCTATGCATGGAGATGAAAATCAGACTTGGAATAGGGTAGAGAAAGTGGCAATTTGAAAGCTGGAAAATTTGAGATGTATTTTGGAGTTAGAAATGAAGACTTGTTGATAAAATGCCCATGAGAATGAAGAAAATAATCAAAATGCTAGAAGATGTTTCTAATGATTAGTATCATTTACTAAGAAGGGAAAGAGTGGGCATATCAAAGTTGTAGAAAAAGATTCTATGTTTATCGATTTGTTTTATTTTTGAAAAGTATTTAAATATAAAATACCTTTGTGAAATGAGATTTAAAGTAATAAACTGAAAACTGGTCCCACTGGCAAGTGGGTTATGAGGGGGGAAACTGAAATTAAAACATAAATCACAATTTGCAATATGTTTTGTGACTCACAAGAGAGATTAAACTCTTCCAGACACTCCATGATGTGCATAACAAACTATTTAAATTCAAACACTTTTTTTTTTTTTTAAATTTTGGCCATGCCACTGTGTGGCTTGCAGGATCTCAGTTCCCCGATCAGGGATTGAACCCAGGCCACAGCAGTGAAAGCACCGAATCCTAACCACTAGACCACCAGGGGACTCCCCATAAAACTTTCAATATTAATTTTTTGTTTGTTTTTTTAGGCCCATCCCTTCCAAGATAAGACCTTTGACAAACTATTTGAAGAGTAGCGCTTCATGGACTCAAAAGATAAAATTGCTGAGTGTTCCAGCAACTCCAGTTTATAAATTCTGACCATTCTCTGCTTGGATCATCCAGTGCCAAACTTCAGTAATCCTGTTCCCGTGAGTATTCTTTTCTAACTCTCCTTTTTTGAGGGACCTCATGGTTTCCCACGGCGTGTGCTTTCCCTTGTTGAAGCAAGCTGATAAACCTAGCACTCTCTCATTACAGATGTGTTTCTGTAGGTATTTGGGCAATTATCAGTTTTGTGAACCATCAATTTAGTTCATAAGTCTGAAGCTTAGAGGAGGGTTTTAGCCAGGTAATGTATGTGTTATATATCATCATCATACAGAGGGTAATTAAAACCTTTAAGGAAGAAATCACCATGAAGGAGAACACGAAGAGTGAAGAACGTTGAGTCATGAAGATGCAAAGATTATTTCAAGAAAGAGAGAGTAATCAACAGTGCCACGTGCTAATGGAAGAAAGGCAAATATGAAGGAAGGGAAACATCCAAGAGCAGTTTTGATTGAGTATCAACGTGGGAACCAGATTGGAAGAGTAGACAATGAGTGGGGTTGAGGAGATAGAGTATGGAAACAATATTTTCTAAAATGTTTTGTTGAGAAATGGGAGAGCAGCTTTATAGGGATGAAGAGTCATGTGGAATTTTAAGGATTTGAGTACATTATGCTAAAGAGAGTGGTTTAAGATTCAGGAGAATAAAGGAATTATATGAGAAGCTAAGTTTCTTTAAAAGGTAAGAAGTATTGCAATCCAGTACACAAAGCTGGGGTTACCTCTTTGTGAGAGGAGGAACATTGCTTCAGTTATAAGAGAACTTAAGGGACAAGACAAGTGCAATTACAGAGGGTTTAGAGGTAGAGAGATGACACAGGTTTCACAGATTCTTACTTGTTTCTTTTTTCTGTTTGTCTCTTTTTTTTTTTTTTTGCAGTACGCGGGCCTCTCCCCACTGTGGCCTCTCCCGCCGCGGAGCACAGGCTCCGGACGCACAGGCCCAGCTACCATGGCTCATGGGCCCAGCCGCTCCGCAGCATGTGGGACCCTCCCGGACTGGGGCACGAACCCACGTCCCCTGCATCGGCAGGTGGACCCTCAACAACTGCACCACCAGGGAAGTCCTTTTTGTCTCTTTTATGACCATATTAATTGTTTGTATGGGGGCAGAAATGAAAAGATAAAGGAAGTTTGAAGAAAAATATAATTTTTGTCTACTGAAGAAGAACAAGCTTCCTACTGAAAGTCAATAATATTTCCAAGCAATGTAAAGAGAATATTCAAGATTTAAGAATATGATATTAAAATGAAATTAGTATATTCAACTTATTTTTTCATGGGGATTATTCAACAATTTGTATGTATTTACAGCTCAAAAAGATAGTAAATCAATTCAACAAGGGAATATCTTAGAGCCTATTGCAGTAATCCAGGTGAGGAAGAATATACTGTAGTGATTTCACTATACGTGGGACAAGTGAAAGATTTGAAAGTTTGAGACAAATTTAACAAGACTTGCTTATCGATTTGCTGTATGATGGAGGAAGGCATATGCCACTAGATTTTCAACAGAAACAACTTACTTGGATGGCTGTGCCATTTACCTTGATTATGGACGGTGAAAATGGAGAATATTAATAGTTGGTATGTTCAGTTTTAACAATATTGACTTTGAATGGGAAATGTTTAGTAGACACATATGTTTAATTAAATATTTTTTTACTCAACACATACTTATTGAATACTTACTAAGGCTAAATTATATTATTTGCACTGAGGACCTAACAGAGAACAAAACAGGTAAATTCTCTCATATTATGTAGCATATATTCTAGTGAGGTTTTTTTTTTTTTAAGAGAAGTTTGAATTACCAATAAAGATGTGAGTAACATGAGAACAAAATCATGGAAAATTGCCTTGTGAAAGGATGTGATATCCCAAGAAGAGGTTGTAGAAAGTAAAGAGAAGAGGACTTCAAATAGAATCCTAAAAATTCCCAGTACGTAAGAGTAAGGAACATGAAGAGAAACCACAAAATAGTTTGGAAAAGATGTCCACAGGTAGGGAATAAAAACTGAATGCATTTAGTATTCATAGATGCGATTATAAATAAATGTTCAAAATCAAGAATTGCTGCTTATGAGATAAAGAAATTATAAATTTAATATGTTATATGAATTACTATGGTGATTGTTTGTAATTTTTCTGAGAACAAATTTAAAGTCACAGAAACAGATAGCAGATTGGGATAGGTAGAGAAGTAATTTGTCAGTAATTAGGGTTGAGCTAGTGGTTTTTAGGGGATAAGCCAGGTAAAAACAAACCAAAAAACCACTGGAGCACAAAACCTTAATGACAGTGAATGAGCAGGAGGGACAATAGGGAGAGACAAAAGAGACAACATCCTATGAAGTGAACAGTCCCCAGAAAACTTAAAAGAAATGAAAATCAGAGCAAGCAATTACCATGGCAGGAAAGAAGTGGAAACATAAAGAGGCAATGAGGAAAATACACACACAGATGTAGGCAGACATGCATATAAGTTCTGGCAGAAGGAGAATGAGGGAGTTAATGGCTTTGGAATTTTTAAGGTATTATAGGGCAATTCAATATTCTGAAGGCAAGAGAAAGGTGTGGAAATTTGAGGAAAATGGAGATTTTAAGATTAATTATTCAGAATATGGGATCTTGCATAGACTAGAGACATATGATAATATAATAGTATTCAGGCAAAATTAGCCACTTACTTACAGCTATAAAAATCTGGATGTGTGAGTTTTTTATTCTAAGATATTTTTAAGCTAAGTGGTTGAAATGGTTGACTAACACACCTATGGACATGAAAGTGGAATGTGAAGAAAGGAGAATGGGGCATATAGGGTGTCAACTAATTCCTCTTCTAAAATCCAAAGATCCTCATTAAAAAAAAGAAAAAGCAATGAAAACTCTTTATTATAAGACATATTACATATATCTGTACTAGTCAGGATGGGATAGGTTCTGTTTCAGTGATAAAAGCAAGCAAAGAAAACACTGCCCCAGATTTAGCAGCTTAAGAAATTAAGGTTTAGTTCTGCTTCTAACATAGCCTGATGAGTAGCCATCCACGTGGAGATTAAGGAAACTGGGGCTTTTTCAATTGGTGGCTCCACCTCCCCCAAGGGCCTACGCAGTGTCCTCTGCTGGATCCTGCATTCAGCTGACATTTTAAAAAGAAAGCGTGAGCCAAGGGTTTTATGGGAGAATCCAATATGGAAAATAGCATATATCACTTAGGCTCATATTTTATCAGCCAGAACAAGTTCCACAGCACCAACCCAACTCTAGTCCTCCTGGACACCCAGGAAAAGGAAATAGAAAGTTGGGCATCTAGCCAGTCCCCACTATGGCAGAGTAAATCTAAATCATATGTGTCTTTCTTTATCTTGATATTAACACTCATCAGGTCAGTAAACATATCTATTTATTTATTTATTTTTTAAATGCACTGCAACCATTAAAATTGTTGTAAAGTCAGTCAACAGTAAACTTGGTAAAAGACAACTTGTACAACATCACAAGAGAATAACCATTAACTTGACATACTCTAAGTTTTAAATTTTAATAGAAAAGTATGGGAAAATATATGCAGTACAAATGTCTATCTACCAATTTACATTTCTAGAATCATGACGTTTGCTTCAGATTACCATATATATCCTTTATCTTCTTAATTTGTTCCTGAACATTTTATAGTTTAGTTGCTACTGTGAATGGAATACTTTCCCTTTTTAATTTTCTGATTACTACTAGTGTCGAGAATAGGGAATGACTTTTGACTATTTGTTTTAAATCTAGTCACATCACCAAAGTTTCTCATTAACTCAGGTATGTTCTAGTCAGATCACTTCATCTTTAAGGTGATCATTATATCAGAAATGAGAAGGGAGAAGTGACTTTTCAATTGTAATAAATAATGATGTCTCTTAACAAAAAGTACAAATTGCTAAAGTAGCTAAAACGGAAAATAAAGAAGTAAGCCAACATATTCTACTTGTAATACATCTCAAATTAAAGGGGAATTTTTATGGAATGTGACCTCAAATTATAGAGTCTATTAAGGAAAGACAGATCCCTTAATAAAAAAGGAAGCCCAATGGTTTAAAATTGCTTAACTTAAATAACAATATATGCATAAAAATAAAATTCCCCCAAATATAATTTGACTTAGAGGATACAGGATTAAGTAAAAGGAAATTTTGATTTTTATGGCTTTTTTAAATCATAAGAACTGTCAAATTAAAGGGGCACATTAATTCTTTATAAGATTCACTAATAAAATTAATACTGTACATGAAAATATAATTTAATGTAGAAAAATCATGTTGTAGAAGAAAATAAGAGCTGGCATTAGACTTTTATCCTGTACTAGCCTCCTTTGGTATAAAATCTATATCATCCTAACTTTAAAGACTTGAATTTATATATTAACACTGATACTGAAGAATAACAGAATATGTGTACTAAAGAATTTTTTAAAAATTATATACACATCCATAGCTCTGTGCTTCTAAAAGGATAGTGTTAGGTCCTGCTCATTTGCTTTAGGCATGCTGACTTTATGTGCCAGGATGAAAAATGCTAAATAATGTATGGGACAGAGTCAGTATCTACCAATTCATTCTTAGTCTTCAAAGAATGGCTCTGAGTTATGCTGCTTATTAGAGTATCAAGGAACGTCAGTTTTCAAAAGTGCCACATAAATGTGTGCACAAATCCTAAATTGGTGTTTGCAATGGGTCCTTAGGAACACAAAATGGATAACGGAACCACAGATGCCTATATACATGTATGAATGTTTGATTTAAAAAACATTCTTGGCTACTTTTTCTAAAATCTAATTTTATAGTCTTTTTGGCCAATTGCACTTAGAATTGATTTAATGTACAAAATATTTTAGACTAAATAAATGCTAAAAAATATTCTTTTAATTTATTATTATATTAAATCTTATGTTGATATATGGTATTAAATGACATATTGATTATTATCTACTTTGTAAGCTTGCATATAGCCTATGGATTAATTTTTTGACTGTGGTGACACTGAATCAAGTTAGATATTAATTTTGTTAAATAGGCTATGTTAGATTATCACTTTGCAGAAGAGAGCGAGAATGTAACAAGATTTTCCTTTGGGATTTTTCTTTTCTTTTGCTTATTTTTTAAAGACTTCTATCATAATACAATGTATTTAAAGCCATCAAACAACTTCCAAACTGACACATTATTTCACGTATCATAAAATGTTATGATTTCCAGCAAATTTTAAAACACGATGTATTTTATTATCTATGAATAGAACACTACATCTAATATTTCTATGAAAGCTATGAAATTGTAGCTACATAATAGTAATTTCAAGACATGCAATTTTTCTTGCATACTCAAAGGATTAGACTCATCTTTGATGAAACTAAAATGCATTTATTTTCATGAAACATTGATTTTACTGTTCATATCTCATGATGTTCTCTCATGTGGATAACAACAAAAAATATTTTATGAAGAGTAAGAAAAAACAGTCCTGTGATGTTGAGCTATTTATTTATAGTGGTTACCTCAAAAATACAAATGTTGAGTAGAATATATTTTTTATAACTACAGTTTAATTAAATTTGAAAGTTTATTAATTGATCATAGAACAAGAATTTAAATACGTTATTGCAATAAATAAATACAGGGAGGGTCACACCATGGATCATTAGGAATTGTCTTCATTTAAAAATTGACTTAACTAGGCTCTTCGATACTTGAGAAAGTATTTCCAGCTCACTTCGCAGTGCTGCTGTTAAGTTATATTGAGTTAATAGAAGCAAATCGTTTAGAGACCGCCAAAGGAAACAAACATTTTAACTATTTCAGTTCCACTATTTAAAACTTCCCTGCAGGGTCTTCCCAGGTGGCGCAGTGGTTGAGAGTCCGCCTGCCGATGCAGGGGACGCAGGTTCGTGCCCCAGTCCAGGAGGGTCCCACATGCCGCGGGGCGGCTGGGCCCGTGGGCCATGGCCGCTGAGCCTGCGCGTCTGGAGCCTGTGCTCCGCAACGGGAGAGGCCACAACGGTGAGAAGCCCGCGTACTGCAAAAAACAACAAAAAAAAACTTCCCTGCAGTGCACGAGTCTATCAGCTTTACCTGTCTATATACTATCTTATTTAAGTTTTTAAAACTACTGTACCATCTTATCCCAATTTTAGAGGTGCAACACTGGGGTTCAAGCTCAGATGAGCACATAATTTATTCAACACTAAAAAGCAATCCATGGGCTTCCCTGGTGGCACAGTGGTTGAGAGTCTGCCTGCCGATACAGGGGACACGGGTTCGTGCCCCTGTCTGGGAGGATCCCACATGCCGCGGAGCGGCTGGGCCCGTGAGCCACAGCCGCTGAGCCTGCGCGTCCGGAGCCTGTGCTCCGCAACGGCAGAGGCCACAACAGTGAGAGGCCCGCGTACCGCAAAAAAAAAAAATTAAAAAAAATTCTAAAATAAAAAGCAAACCATAAGGCACACTGAGGATCTGAATCATAGTTCTGTATTTCCAAGCCCAGCCCATCTGTTCTTACACCATAGTCCCCTTGGGTGGCTTTCACCAGTTCTGCACCCTCATACCTCAAGTTCTGGATGCTTTACTTCCAGCAGTTTCATCCCGCATCGTTAATTAGAGGGCTGCTCCTGGGCTACTGGAGCTGCTTCATCAGGAATTCATAGAGCAGAGGGTACCTGGACAGAGGTGGAGGGTGGCACCTTGTAAGACACTTGGAGGGACTAACATTAAAGTGTAATTCCTACTTGAGGTCTTCCCAGGACCAAGCTAAGGCTGAGACTTTACCTGAATCTGCTCTCTTGTCTTGTGTCTTTCTTCCTCTACCCTGTGCTGTCTTCCATGCTCTCTTACTGATTTCTCCTGGTGGAACTTCCTTAAAAAAGAATCATTTGCACCTGGACTTTTACCTCAGGGTCTACTTTTAGAGAATAAAAATCACCTGGAGAAATAATTAAACACAAGTACCTGGGCCCCACCGCCCGAGATTCAGTAAGTCTGGAAGGAGCCTGAGAACTTCCACTTCTAACGGACTCTAAGTGATGTTGATCCCTGTGGTCCATGGCCCACACTATGATAGCTTTATGTAGACAACCCAAACGAAGATGATGTAATGGAGAAGTGATTTTTCTACCTTTATTGTGAATCCTAATTTCCTGGAGGTCTTATTCAAAGGTAATGTCAGGCCCCTCCCTCACAGTTGGTATATGTCACTACATTGTGTTTTCCAAGAATGTCATACTTTTAATTTTAAAGCAATTCAGTTTCAACCATTGAGATGAAAAAGGTACCTTTTTCATCCTGACAGTAGAAAAAGAAAAATGGTTTCATAAAATTTAAAATATTTTCCTAATAAATTTTCTTCAGGTTAATTATTTTTTTGATTCCAATTTTTATTATTCAATTATTTTAAAGATGGATACCTTACTTCTCATTAGAAGGATTACTATATTACTATATTATCATGGTGCTTGTCTGATTGTGGATTTCGTGGAAAGGAGTAAGGGGAGAAGGGAACTTCTGAAATGGAACCATTTATGGCTCAGATGAATGTCAGCATTTGACAATAAATGTGCAGCCATCAACAGAATGATATCATTCTTGATTGTAATATATATCTTGTTACTTTCATTCACATAACTATGAAAATTGATAGTGCATATTTTTCTTGTGTTGCTCATTATATGATATTATTTTTCTTTTTTACTAAAATAATAGTCCTTTAGAAAGGCATGGAAAAAAACTAAACACACACACAGAAAAACATACTCAAAAAATAGAAACAAAAATCAGTGACTTTAGTATGAGGAAACAGACTTCATTTTACACATTCATAGTTACAATGCACAACTGAATTTATTGCAATAAAAATGTTCATTAAAATGACTAAGAAAAATAATTATTCATCATTCAATGATGAATTATTCATCATTTAAACACCATACTATAAATGTATTTACATAAAAAGCTGTCAAATTCTCATGGTTATTTCTCCTTAAGAGCAATTTAACACCAAAGACATTTCTTTGTAGTTTACTTTTGACCTCTTTTTTTGTATAGAAGCACTAGTATGAAAAATGTTATGACAGCATTATAGCTTTTTTAAAAGAAAGTCAATGAATATGAAACTACCATGAAGAAACCTGTTAAGATAGTCTACTATAGCCAATAATATGAGTTTTATTTTAATAAATACACATTTATGACCTAAAAATTATAAATTTAACATCAGATATATTAATATACCTAAAAATGTCAATGTCAAGGATCAACCAAATGTTATCATTAGGATTAGATTCAGTTAATTTAACAATATCTTATTTTATCCATCTAGTATATTATCTCTACATGTAATATATTGGTATACAATTCATTGCAGGGTTTCTTATATACACAAATAACTTACATGAAATAAAGCAGCTTAAAAAATGGCAAAAACTTTACTCTGGAATTTCAATTTTTGTAAAAGTTGTGCCATACAACTTGTGCCTTTCCTGCTTCATTTAGACATTCGAATGTGACATTGACATTTTATATCATAAGAAGCAATATTTCATTTTTAGGACAGGTCAAGGGATAGTAATGATAGATTTATGGCTGTGACAAGATCATTATATGGATAAAAATACAGCCGAATCTCCAAGAAATCCTTTGTCAGCTCTTTGAGTAGCCTGGACCTTACATCTTTGGAGGTGACTTTGATCTTAATTCCTGTCCAGAGCATCTCACATTACAGCTACATTTGTCTTATTTCTTATAGAACATTTCAGGATTGGGAAATTTTGCAAAACCTTTTTTGAAAAAATTGCCTTGTATGATTACACCAGGGACAGACGAACAATTTGTTTCCTTGTCACATTTAAAGGCAAAGACCATACCATGTGCACCAAGGGAGAAATAGGCAGACAGAATAGTCCAAGCTGGAAAGTTCATACTATGGTATGAAGCTGCGGCTGAAACACATTTTCCCCTGAAGCAATTTATTATTAATCATCTTGTAATTATAAAGCAGTTTTGAAAGTATATTTTTATGTGTAATTTCAAAATGATTCATAAATATTAAAAAACACATTCATATTTTCTAATTGTACATTATATGAGTGGGTACATTTTCTGGAAAATAATGTATAAGTATATTGGTCTGTTAGCATAAAGTATAATAATCAATAAATTATATATTCACACAAATTCACAGAGGAAAGCATTTCTGCTTACTTATAGGCTGCTTGTTATTTTTCTTGCATCACTATAAACAATCTAAATTTATGACATGAGTACATTATTAGGGAAATGTTTATTAATTTATGTATATAAATGAGTATATGTTTATCCATGCAATGCCATGTTAATAGGTATGTGCTTTACATAAAAACAGAGCGAATATGAATCTTGAACCTAAGGAGTTTATCAGTTAGCAAGTATGATAAGGCATGGTACTAAAAAAAAAACATAATTAAATAGAAGGGTGATAACAGTCCTAAGATTTTTAAAAATAAATATGTACAATATCTTATTCTGTTAGTATCTCAACTTTTGATTTTCCTTATTTCTCCCCAATATCTTACATATAATGAATATTTTATACTAGCAGCAGTAAAATCATTTGCATAATTAATCCACAGTACTTGGGATGCATTTGTTGTTTGCAAGTAGGAAAAGTAATATGGAGCTAATTTTTTAAAAGGAGGAGGTTATTTGTCATCAGACAGAAGGGGTCTCAGTACCAGAGTTGGGAAGGCTCTTGCTCTGTAAATGAACTGGAAGCTGGGGATGAAATGCTGACAGCAGTGCCATCAAGGCTCACTCACCATTCTCCTTTCTATTTGTCTCCCTGAATCTGAGTTGTATCTCTCTCTTCTCTATTTGCCCCCCTTTCTCTGATCACTGTAGTTTTTTCGAAATTAATATTGGAAAATATACCTATTTAAATATTTTGAAAGAACATCTGTGTCCACATGATTTAGCTGGAATTAGGTGCTTATAGTAAGAAAGAACACTTGTACCTGGGGTGGCTGGGAATTTAGAATGATATTTTGTAAAATTATTCCATTTATGAACTTCGAGAAGTTTGTCTTCTTTTGATCCTTCTTTTAATTTAGGTCATTTTGAACTTCATTTATTATTAGTGTTATTATTATTTTAACAGTAATAATATTTTATGTAATAATGGCACATGCATTGTACACAGTTCCCATTATATGGAAGAATATATGTCATGCATTCCCCTCCCATGACCACTGCCATCCACCAAGTTCACTTGGCTGTAAAGGAAACACCATTAAGTATTATGAGTATCTTTCAAGTGTACTATAGGCTCTCATGAACTCAGTGTGTCCACCCCAAATTCATATGTTGAAGCCCTTATCCCTACTGTGATGCTATTTGGAGATGGGACCTTTGGGAGCTACTTAGATTTAAATGATGTCATGGAGGTGGGAACCCGATGAAGGGATTAGTGTCCTTATAAGAAAAGAAAGAGACCCAAGCTCTCTTTTTGATTTTTGCATAAAGAGCAGTACACCATATATATATTATCCTGTTCCTTGCTTGTTGTAATCCATTTAAAATAAAGGCTGACAAATACTTCTTATCATTTGATAAGATTCTGCCTTATTCTTTCTAAAAGACTATTGTGTTTCATTGCACAGATAAATGATAATTTAGAAAAATCACCTATCAACTTACCTTTCCATTTTAACCAATAGTGTTACCATCAACGACATTAAAATTAATTCTGTGTACTTAAATGTATTTCTTCACATATCTGAGTATATCTCTAGGATAATTCATATAAATTGAAATGTTATGTTTAAAAGTAGCCAATTTAAATAGATGCATATTATCAAATTGCTTATTGATAGAGATTTTATACTCTCATGAGAAAATATATATTCTCAACACCTCACCAGCACAGTGTGCTTTTTGACCTTTACAAAATAGTGAAAAACATTCCTTACGTTTATTTTACTTTGATATTGGGAATCTTTTCTTATGTTTGAAGAGATATTTTACTTCCTTTTTCAATTAATTGTTTGCTCCTATCGTCCCTTTTTCTATTATATGTTTTTTTAATTGTTTGTACTATTTCCACTTTAAAGAAATTTTAATTAGTTTTTTGTTTGTTTTGTTTTGTTTTTTGTTTTGCGGTACGCGGGCCTCTCACTGTTGTGGCCTCTCCCGTTGCGGAGCACAGGCTCCGGACGCGCAGGCTCAGCGGCCGTGGCTCATGGGGCCAGCCGCTCCGCGACATGGGGGATCTTCCTGGACCGGGGCACGAACCCGTGTCCCCTGCATCTGCAGGCGGACTCTCAACCGCTGCGCCACCAGGGAAGTCCAATGACGTAATTCCTGCAGAGCTGGACGGCGAGCGACATTCTTTTCTTTTTTCTTTTTTTGCGGTACGCGGGCCTCTCACTGTTGCGCCCTCTCCCGTTGCAGAGCACAGGCTCCGGACGCGCAGGCTCAGCGGCCACAGCTCACAGGCCCAGCCACTCCACGGCATGTGGGATCCTCCCGGACCGGGGCACAAACCCATGTCCCCTGCATCGGCAGGCGGACTCTCAACCACTGCCCCACCAGGGAAGCCCCTTAATTAGTTTTTAAACTAATTTTTAATTAGTTTTTTTCCTATGCCGTATAATGCACACATTTCTCCCTAGTTTGACCTTTTCTTTTAACTTGTTAGTGATGAGTTTGAATTTTGCCATGCAGAATATTTTGCATTCATATAGCAGGTTTATCTATTCTTATTTTTAAGACTTCTGGAATTTTTATATACAAAGTCCTTCCCAACTCTAAAAATATTTCTAAAGACAATTACATATTTCTTCTATTTTATCTAATCTTAATATTCATTGCATTCATTTAGATATTAGCCCAAATGAAACTTAATTTGGGTGCAAGAGATGAAAAAGGGTTCCAATGTTTTATTTTATTATTTTTGATTAGTTAGGCTTGCTACAAATCATTTATTATATAAATCATCTTATCTCTACTGATTTGAAATCATATTTTTCCATGTGAATCTGTTTCTATTTTCAGAGCTTTTATGTTCTTGCAGTGATTTTTATAGCAAGACATTATACATGTAAATATATAATTTATACAATAGTATGTCATCATCTTCTCCTTCTCCTTATTATGATTATTACTACTTTTCCTCATTATTCTTAGTTTATTTGTATTTCCACAAGATCTTTAGAATCAGCCTGTCATTTTCCCCAGCCCCAGGTGTACATTTATTTGGAACAAATTAAATTCACAGATTAATAGAGAATGATTTTTGATGTGTAAAATTTCATTTCTTGCTCACAGCAATATTTTGTTTTCTTTGCACTTTTGCTGCAAAATCATTGTTTAGTTTATATTTCAACATTTTAAGATGTATCTTTAATTATCTTGTCAGTATATTTTTCTTTGTATCTTATAAATATTCAGCAGCCCTTCTTTCTGATCTGAGTTGTAGAAACATTTACAAACATAAAATAAACTATGAGAGTAATAAATTTATTATGTCCATACGTTGAGGCAATTGGTTTGTATGTGTTATTTTTCATCCCTGCAACAGTCAGTAATGTGTAACTTTACTTGGTTTTGATCTCTATACATATTTATTGGGGAATTAATTAGAGTTTATTGGTTATTGCTAGTGGACTAGTGCTTGGAATAATCTTAGGCCTTTGCAAAAAAATCAATATCTTTGCAAAGGATTTTCAGAACCCCCATTCCTAGAGTTTTTTTTATTTTTTCTGGCACTTATTTATCCTTAGAACATGTCTACATAATTTTAAAAATCCATGGACTCTACCTACTTCTATTTGTTTCTACTACTTGTTCCATCAGTGTCTTTTATACAGATAAACCCAAATATAATAAAGGGGGGAAAAGAAGAATAAAATATTATCTTACCAACCAGTAATGGGAAAAATTGTATACTTACCATCAATAAGTACATTCAAATTGAAGAATTGCTCACTAGAAATTTTAGTTTCTGTTGAAATATTAAATTTCACTAATAATTGCCATACATATATATTCAGCACAAACATTTTTCACTAATGGATTTATATCTTTAAAATGTCCTTTTGTAGAATGCCTCTTTTCTTATATAAGGTTTGAGATTTTGATTGAATTTTTCATTAAATAAATTAGTACAGCCAATCTAGCTTAAGAGTATTATATTCATGGATCAAATAAGCTAACTAGTAAAACTATAAATTTCCAAAATGACAATGATTGCCTCCTTCCCAAAATAACATGCTAAGAAAAGTCGATGGATTGGATGATACAAATGATATGATTGGAGAAATTTTGAGGAAAAGGAATGAAAGCAAACCTAACCTAACTTTACTTGAGGTATTTCTGATTTATACTTAGAGATGAGCATAAAATGATAATTTCTGGAAACTAATAACTAATACAACTAACAGCATAAAAAGGTAGCAACTTTATGGAAATTTGTGTTTCCAGGGATACAGGAGAAATTTTAAGACATATTTAAAGCCAGAGCATATCTCCATAGGAATTTTTCACAAATTCTAACAAGTTGGTGTAAACACACACACTCATACACACACACACACAAAACAGAAGTGAGGTCAGAGTGTTGTGTTTGTAACAAAGATGAGTTACAGCCCCAGGGAAATTCCTCATCCTTTCACCACCATATCACATGAAGCTAAAAAAGAAAACAGTAGGTATCATGTCAAGATGTCAGGGAAATACACTACTTTATCGGTGAAATAAACAGGTTTCTAGTATGTCAAAGAGTCACCAGCACAATTTCAAAGCAAGTGACAGGCCTCCACAAGCAAAGTGGAGTGAGTGAGATTACATATAAAAGGGGGGTAATGATTACACAAACAGAGTCTGCAAAACATAAAACAAAACAAACTATATATATATATACACACACATATATATATACATATATATACACACACACACATATATATATATACATATATATACATATATATGTATATATATATATATATACATATAAAACATGCAAAAGACAGACAAAAACTCATTCTAGAAGAAAATGTAACAGAAGAGCAGGAGGAAGTTTCCCACAGCAGCATCAAGGTACGGAGCAAGTTAATAAGAAAAAGTATCAAATGAGACAATAAATGAGAGATAACAGTAAATAGAATGCCATAAATGGTAGATAGCAGACCTCAGGAAATAAGTTCAGTGGCCAAGAGCATTAATTCCGGATATCATAAAAAATTAGGAACCTTAAGGAACAGAATATGGTAGAAAATCAAATTTCAGACACAGACCTAAAGCTTGATTTAAATAAAATGAATTCTGATAAAAAAGAAATATGACAATGTATAAATATATATACGTGTGTTATATATACGTATATATGTATACACATGTATAGATATATAATTGTGAATAAAAGATGATTGATAAAAAGGGTAACTAGTGTTCCTAGATAGGAGAAGAAAAACTTGAACTAAATTATACAGAAAGAAGAAAATGTTGCTTTTCAAAAACGTTTGGTTAGAAATTCTCTTCTTCTCTGCCATATACTTGTAAAATATGTAAACTCAAAGGTAATTACAAAATTAGATTTCCAGTTAGCCAAAAAAATCTAAATCATATCACATACAAGCAAGGAAAAAGCAGTTACATATCAGAATTTCCTCAACAATATAAATACAGGAGAAAATAATAGTGTAACAACCAACAAGTTAGAAAGAAAAAAAAACCTCATACATATAACTTATACACATAACTAAGGTTATATGCATTCATAACTCATACAGATAACAAAGGTTATATGAATTCAGATGAGAATATTTAAATTTGAAGACTGGCTAGGACTGTGAAGAAACAATATGTAAGACCTGAAGTTAGTACAGAATATTCTGCTGATACCCAGAGATCTTCCTTTTAAGTCCTAGTGGCAAAATGAAATGCCATATCCAAAAATAATATATTGAATCAATTGTGACAACTATGTATTATCTTGTATTGATTATACAAATGCATGTAAAAATAACAATTCTTAGGATCTTGCTCTACTGCTGTGAAAACTGCTGTCAGACTTTCAGTTCAGAAAGGGAATTATAGCATTTGATGGGAGAGGTACAGGAAGAATATTTTCCTGCAGAGGTTAAGTCCAGAAAAAAAGACATGTTACAAAAAGCCATGTCCTCTGACTTGAACATTTTCTTCCCTTAACTGACACTGTGCTACAATTTTTCTTCACATTTCTGGAAGGTTTTTTCTTTTCTTTCTTTTTTTTTTTTTTTTTAGCTGCTAAACCCACAGATTCCTGGTAACATTTTGGGTCTATTTTTATTGTTTCAGCCTCTTTGGGAAAAAAATGGATCCTAAGTGTGATTCCTTATAATTTTAAAATCTTTTACATTATGGTAGATTATTATATAGATATTTTTGCATTTGCATTCTATTGATTACAATGAGAAAATTGTTTTCTGGTAAGAGATGGACTAGGATAGTGGGTAAAAGACATTATATAAGCAATGCTTCCAAAATTTGTCACAAGGGTACCATATTGATTGTTTTCGTACCTACACATGTCAAGTATATTAAATGAATTTGCAAAGAAAACATTATTCTAAATCACTGGTAAAACCAGTATTAGGCCATAAACAAAATTTGGCCCTATAATTAATCAAAGTTATACTTAATTCCATGTCCAATAATCTTACAAACAGTTAATCAGCCCAAAGTATGGAAAATTTAGCTTAAGAAATTGTGGTGGAGTTTAACTTAAGGAACACCTGACAGTTCTCTTCAATGAACTGAATTTATTTGTATCTTTTTCCATTCTATATTTCCTTGAAGGAGAAAAATAAAATGAATGGTAAAAGCTAATAGGATGAGATTTTTACCATACCATAAAAATCTTAAGAGTAATAAACAGGGAATCATCATTTTTGTTTATTTAACCCCTATTCGAACTACAAAGGGTAACTCATATCCTACTTTACAGGTGAAGAAATTAAAGCTAGATATTGCTATTTGCCTAGTGTTGCAAGGCTTAAATTGATAACGTGCATACACAGAGCCTAAATTGGACTAATAACAAAGTCTAGGTATTTATTTGTTTGTTTGTTCATTTGTTTGTTTTTAATTTCCTTCTTCCCCAAGAGCTGACCCATAATCTCTAAACACTTGAGAAGGATGGATGAACACCAACACGTAGGAAACTGGATCAAATAACCTTTCCAGGTCCCCTTCAAACTGAAGATTCTATGGAGGAGTTACAGATCAGGACCAAGTCTCTACGGAGTTGTCAAAGAGAGCCAAAAGACTAAGAGCTAAAAGAAAGAACTAACCAGAGGTGCAGAAACTTGTTTTGTTTTGTTTTATTTTGTTTCTAACAAACATAAGATATGCAAATAAAGTCAACTATGGATTTTCTCTGCTTCACGGTCTGATGCCTACCTGTGCAACTTTTCCTGTGAAGACTTTGTGGTTATGAGAGGAAACATAAGCAATGCAGTACATTTTTTGCACATGGCCAGTATTTCTATCCCCTTCATGCTGTGGCCCATAAAATTCCAAAAGCCATTGTGCAACATTTACTTTGTTTTCTTGTTGCTCCTATAATTAATGTTGGTCTTTAATATCTGACCCTTGAATTCCCTCTGTATCTATTATCAGTGCTTCTCTTTTTCTGCCAATGTAATTAATTTTGACATATTGGTCTGATTGGTGTTGGATTAATTTATTGGGTCTCCTTATGACAATCTTAAAATTCATGAATGGTCTGATGGTCTTCGTGTTGCCCCTCTTTATGCAGGGCCACCCAGCATGTGGATATGAAATTGATTTTTAAGAAGACTCCTTCTTAAATTACTCCATGTCTGAAATTTGTAGGCTAACTTTTTTTCACACATTTCTAATTTTTTTTTGTTAGTTTGTTTTAAATGACACTTTATACATGAATCTGGAGTGATAACATCAGAGGGAGAGTAAATAAATTGTGAGGGGCAATGTCACAGACATAGTCTTGGATATATATATATATATACATACATATATATATATATGTGTGTGTGTGTGAATTTGTTGAGTGACTTGATTTAGAGGTCAACCTGTAAAACTACAACAACAAAACAAAACAAAACAGTGTATTTGGTCAGACCAGAAAGTGAAATTGAATAATGAATTCTAACACTACTTTAATGTCCCTAGTGCTCTATCTAATGACATTCTGTGAGTCAGTGAATTAGGATGCACTTGGTACATACTGTGATGGGTAGGACTCACCACTAATCTGACACCAAAAAGTAAAGACTGAGTAAAAATATTTGAGTAGCTTAAAATAACCAGACCAGGCTGACTCTGTCATGTTAAATTTGTCATGTTTAAGCCTGAAATTGCAACTTAAAAAAAAAAATCTGTGTTTAGAAATATGTTATGATGATGGTACGACTTGGACAAAAAGTAAACATAAAGGTAAATGAATTTGTCGAGTGCTTTCATATTACATTATCGTTATGTTAATTTTTAAATATTTTACGGTTTTATAACTAGTAACCTATGAAGCTGCTTGTTATAAAAATATTTCTTGATGCAGACTGATAATATTTATATCTATATCTGTATCTATAATTTTATTTTTAAAATGAAATAAAACTTATGTTTTTATATCTGATGGAAGCTGACTGGGCTCTTAGATAAAAAGTCTGTCTACACATCTTTGATTAAAGCCTATTCTTGCTATTCTTCACTTTTGTTCTTTCTTGACCTCGTACACTTGGAAAACCTTCATCATTAGTCTTTCCTGACAGCTGAGAGTAGGATGTGTAGCAAGAGATTTTGAGCAATAATAGAATATTGTCTCCTCTATCATCCTCAGATGGAAATGGTATACTGTTAAAGCATTATGAAAGGATATTTGAGTTTTCCTACCCAAGAACACAGAGTGCCTTTCTAATCACTTGTCTTCTTTCATGTTGTTTACTAAAGTTTTATAATTTTACGACAAAAAAGACTGAAAAATATTGTTACATGTATTCCTGGGCACTGTGTGTTTTCTATCTGTTGGTTGTTTATAAAAATGCAATGGACTTTTTAATATTTATCTTACTACCTCTGATAAACATAAGTTTTGTTAATTTTACAATATGTATTTTGTTAACTTTAAGATCTCCCTCTTATTAGGTTTACATGTAGACACCCAATCTAATAACTTCCAAATAATGAACGTTTAATTTTTTTCCTTTCCAAACAGTTTTTCTTTTATTTATTTATGTTATAAATTTCACACTCACTGGCATATATTTCCATTAGAATGTTGTAGAGATAATAGTTGACTCCTTGGACACATTCCCTGATTTAAAGAATATGCATTTAACATCTCACCTTTAAAATTTATTTTTGACATAGTTTCTGATAAATATAATTTATCAAGTTAAGGATTGTTTAATCCTATTCCAAGCTTGTTAAAGGTTATTACCATGAAGTATTCTGAATAACATTTATTTTTTGAATTTATGAAAAGTATATTTTATCTCATATTAAAATGCATTGAAGGATTTCCTATTGGTGAAGAAAATTGCATTCCTAAAATATCTAACATTAGGATTTGTTAACTTCTTTATCTGCTTAAGATTAGTTCATCTATGTTTATGAACTAGGATTTGAATAATGCTGACGGGGATCAGGAGCCCATGTCCTTAATCGTTGCATCGTGGTGCCTCTCCATGACTCAGCAAATACACTAGTATGTGTGTACCAGCAGATATTTGTCTGACATGTAAATTACTGAAATTAAAGCAAATTTAAATCAAGAGGGTAATGAATATACTGAAAGCTTATCATAAATAAATGTTATAATATTGGACCCATTAAGGAAAACATGCTTGTGCATCTACATCTATGTCTACATCTAACTCTACATCTACACCTACATCTTTATGTATATATGTATATACATATGTATGTATGTATGCATGTGTGTATCTATCTATATCTATTATCAGCAAGGGTATAACTCAAGCACATAAGGATGAATTCTACAGAAAAAATAAATATGTGGATAATAAAACTATTGGAAATTGAATCACTCATGTATAAATACTATATGTTTCATATACGAATACATATATGAATGCACATTTAAAAGCAGAATCCTAATGTTTGCCCCTGGAGAACAGAGTAATGGAGTGAAACAGGGAGAGCTGACAAAAGGGCTATAATTTTATATATCTTTTTATTTTCTATGCATGTGTGTGTGTATAAATCCATAAAGTGAGAAGATGATTAATGTCAGATTGGGTAAATGATGGGTGTACAGGTATATGCACTTAAGTGTTAAAATTTTGTATCTTAAACACATATAAAATAAGTCGAATATTATGAAACATAAGCTTTTGAGACAATTGTAGTCTCATCTGTCTGCCATTCTTTAATAACCTCTTAATTATTATTTCATCCTCAATGTCAGGAGAGGAAGGGTTAATAGTTTAGATGTCTTAAAAATTAGTGACACCAATTATTTAATTGTCTCAAGTGAACTGTGTGTAAATTATCAAAATTGTTCATGTTTCAGTTTAATGCCTTTTATATTTTCTGGCTTCTTAGACAACACTTTAAACACTGAAATAATTGTTTAATTAATTTAATCACTGTTTCTTCCCTAACTCAACATATTCTCTTTTCTCATGGATCTAATGCAGGTTATTTTAGATTTAATTTAGACACTTTAATTTAAGGTTTCTGAGTTTGTTTTTAACACTGATGAAAAGAAAAACAGAAATGTAGAGATGTTTTCTTACACATGCAGTCATCCTTATTTTGTACGTCCGTATCTGATTTCTTTGGCAAAAACTAAAACAGCCTCCGGGAAGCCAGCCAGATTGGTTCAGTCCACTCTTCCATGGTACAGCACAGGAGAACTGTGAAGAATCTATAGGTAAAAAAAGAATATAAGGAGGGGGCACTGCAGGTGACTTTCAGAATAAATGGCTGAGTCACTGAAACAAATAAATGATTAATTCTTTGCCTCACCTCATTTCCATTTTAATCTGCCTGAATACAAATAAAACACTAAAATCGAATATGTTCTGGAGAATGTACATTTGGATATTTTACTTCTAGTCAGTTGAATTTAATTCTATTTATGGTTTAAAAATTCCAACTGAAATATGAAGAGTGGTGATAATAGTCAAGTGGTCGATAACTTGCTGATGAGGTACATTCTCACATTCTTCTGCTTCATTTGCAAACTCTGTAAAATGAGCTCTATTCTCTGACAGGCCACTTGTCATTCTTTCCCATTTTATTAGAATGCAGAGCAGTCAAATTTGGTATTGGGAATAAGGCAGCTATCTTATTTTATGTTACCTCTTTGGATTTGGTATTTTATATGACAAGGACCTAATCTACAATACATTTTAATATGTCACTATTTTAAGGGAAAAGGGCTACCTCAAGAGCATTAGTATAGTGGCAGCTAGTAGTCGTGGGACACTGGGCTTAAATGGGAAGATGTGAAATGAAACTGTTATATCACTACAGGCATATACAGTGTACACTATTTATCTTCAGATTTAATTTAAATCAGCAAGACTGGAGCTTCAAGAAATCACACTTCCGAGATAGGTGAGCTCTTATAATAACATAATTCTTTCATTTAATAAATGGGAATATTAAGATTTCTATAAAAGGTTATTAACCTTCTCAAGGCTATTCACATAGCTATTCACGGTAATATAAGAATAATATATTTTATTTTATAATATCTATATTTACATAGCAATATACTAACAATAAATAATTTAATTTAATTAATTTAATTTAATCAGTTTCCTTAGGCCTTGAGAAGAGACTCCCCTTTGGGTGGGCTGTCTGTGTTACTCTCAATACAAATTTGGAAAGTAAAACCTCCGGTTAAAGCATACAACACCCGGTTAAATTCAAATTTTAGATGATCAATGACTTCTTTAAGAGTAAGTATGCCCCATATAATATTTGTGAGATAGATATGCAAAAAATATATATATTAACCATTTATCTAAAATTCACATATAAATGAGTATTTTTGTTTTCTAAATCTGGCAACCCTAACTTCAGAGTAAAGAATGGAACAAGCAGAGTGGAAAACCTCCTAATTCACAGAACAGTTTGTAGGTTTTTATTAACTTGTATTTCTTTATGTGTCATACCTGCTAACCCTTTGTTGGGTTTTTTTAATCATGAATATATCCTCCATATTGACACTTTTCTTCCATTTACATTAAGTTATGGTTTAATGAACAAAGTTTGAAGTTTGAATATAGTCAAATTTAATTAGTCATTTCTTTTATACTAAATAATATTTGTGTCTCATCCTTCCCTTTAGCAAAATATGAAGAACTTGTACATATTTTCTACCAAAATTTTGAAAGTTCAGTTTTTGTTGTTTTTGTTTATTTTTGCGGTACTCGGGCCTCTCACTGTTGTGGCCTCTCCCGTTGCAGAGCACAGACTCTGGACGCGCAGGCTCAGAGGCCATGGCTCACGGGTCCAGCCGCTCCGCGGCATGTGGGATCCTCCCGGACCGGGGCACAAACCTGTATCCCCTGCATCGGCAGGCAGACTCTCAACTACTGCACCACCAGGGAAGCCCCTGAAAGTTCAGTTTTTAAGATTTAAGTCATAATCTTGATGGCACTGATTTCTGTCTATAATGTGAAGTAGAAATCTTATTTCTTCTTTTACATAAAATAATCATTTTTTTTCCTAGCTCACCTCTACTCTGGAGTGACATGCTGCTTCTCTCATAGGCCACAGATCCATACATGCATGGAATGTATGTCTGTGGAAAATGTTTTAAAATTGTTTGGGGTAATGATTGCACAATTCTATGTATATATGAAAAACCACTGAATTTATACTCTAAATGGGTGAATTTTATGGTATGTGAATTCCATCTCAATTAGTGGGTTACAGACACACAATAGGGTCACTATAAACCTATCAATAGCGCCCAGGGGCTCAGGAGAGCCCAGAGTCAAAGCCTCTGGGCTTATCTCCATCAATTGGGAGATAAGCATTCTCAGATACACCCCATTCAGTTGCAACAGTAAGTGTGGGCTGTAATGAAGAGAACTTGCCTTATTATTTCAGGCAATACCTGTGGCACAGAGAAAACATACTCCAGTTCTCTTGAAAGACAAGCTAAAGCATTGGGCGTCTGTCTTGACGGGTATGGGAGATGGGTCAAGACAGGGTTTTGGCTAGTGTGATGAGAAAGACGTGAGTCATCATTATCCAAGGTTAAAAGCAAACAAAAATTTGCAATTAAAGCAGCCCAAATAAAATCTCCTTCTAAGTATTTCATCAAGCAATAGTCACCAGATATGATGTAGCAGCATTTCAGTACAAAGGGGATGGCAAGTGTCAATTGAAAAAAATGCACAACCTAAAAATTGAGAATTATGTTTTATTCAGTGGACAAAACTAAGAACTTAAGCCCAGAACACAGCATCTCAGATAGTCCTGAGAGACTGCTCCGAAGAGGCAAGGCGGAAGCCAGGATACATGGGAGTTTTTGCAACAAAGACCAGGTAGTTGGGACATCAAAAGATTACTGTTAATTAAAGAAAACTGGACATCTCAGGTTGAGGAATTTAGCTCTTTTCTCTGCATGGAAAGATGCAAGAGTCTGGGTGCACTGACATCATTCCTTTGATATGCACCTCAGCTATCTGGGCCAGTATCCTGTGCTTTCTCATCCTGAATTTCCTCAAGGTGCACCATGGGGGGAGGGGTGTTTGCAGTGGCTGACGATTTGATGGCGGGCATCCTGTGTCCATCCGGAGTTCCCTCAATGGGGGCAACTGTAGTAGTTGATGGCTGCAACATCCTTTGTTTACTCATATGGCAGGTGGCATTCTTAGTCCACACAAAGATAAAACTCCACCGAAGACAGGGGATTTTAAACACAAGAATAATGGGTGGGAGGCTTGCAGAGAACACTGCTTGGACTGGGAGAAAACAGCTTAAAGAAAGTATTCAAAAGTCAAAAGCCTATAAAATACAACAAAGAACCAGGAAATCCATAGAAAGTGTATCATTTGTATACTAGTTTGTCCCAGATTGAGACAGCGTTAATAAGACCTGCATAGAGGGACAAAGAAAACCAAAGCTAGTCTGGAAACCAGTGGGCTTTACCAGCAACAAGAAAGGAGGCCTGGAATTCTGGTGTATGTTGTCCCAGCTATGGCTGCAAACCACAGAGACAAACCTGAAGGAGCGGCCTGACCTGCATGCCTGCAGCAGTTGATAACCGAAAAGAGCAGCCTGGGTTATTAGTCTGGGTGGAGAAACAGCAACAATTCCGTTATCAGGGAGAAGTATTTCCTGACCACAGTCAATAAATATTTTCATAGTTAACTCTGCTTTCAGATGTTTTTCCTCCATTCGATATTTTGCCGTAACAAAAATCTCTTTACTGTAGCAAAACAAACAGGCAGTTAGAATGCTAACTATGCTTCTCAAGTGAAAATATTTCATTTGCTGAAGGTTTACTACTTGAAATGGGCTTATCCTGCTAGTGCAATAGCAATTTTCATAAGATCTGTAGGAATTCAAACTGGTGTTGTCTGAGTTTATTGATTACTTCAAGTAAAAAAAATAAGATTTGGGGCAAATTGTTTTATTTATGATACATTCCACCCAATGTAAAAAACAGAAAAACAACAACCAAAAAACTAATTTATTGGTAAGATAGTTGTGTAAACTGAAATATTGTATTATTAACTATATATGTTTTAATTTACAGGATGAGCAATGGGAAAGGTACAAAGATTGGAATTTTAAATGAATTAAAATATATGCTTGCATCTTAAAGTTTATGAGTGTTTGTGAATCAGAACTTTAGTAAAATGTCTGCCTCTCTTTTCCTTTAATAGCAACAAGACAATTTCTCTTGTGTTTCCTAAATGCCACCTTAGATATAAGGGTGATAAGGAATAAGGAAGGGAAAGAAAAGAAAAGGAAAAAGGAAACAATAACTAAATAAAAACTCCCTTTCCTACAGCTTTAAAGACACTCATAAAGAAACTCTATGGCACTTTTCTGCATTTCTTTCTCTCAGATCCTCCTTATTTCACCTTAAACATGAGAAACCATATTGCCATGAAATTCAACTTGAATAGAAGCTTTCTCACATACTATTACCATTCCATGAGCTTACAAATGTTACAAATAAGCAGAAAAACTTCTACATCAGTAAAGAAAATTGTCTGATATTTTCTAAAGGTAATTACAAGCATTTTAGAGACTGTCTAACCACATCGCTGATGAATAGCTTGGTTATTTCATTTGTAGTCATAGAATAGGTAAGCAGCACATTCATAACCTCCAATGAGAGTGATTGTTTAACATTTTAAGGAATCTACTCAAACTAAACAACTTCAATAAACAAGGTTTATTGACAGTAGTTGTGAGAAAGGTCTGTATTCTTAAAACAGCCTGCCATTTTGTTTGCCAGAACTTGTAGTCAGTATCCACAATATAGTTTTAAAGAGGGTTTTTCGACGTTCTTTGTGAATCAACAATTTATCATTATGAACCTCCGTATCAATATTGTTCCATTCCTATCCTGGAATACAAATGTCAAGAGAAATACATTGTAAAAATTTTAAATAATTCTCCTGAGGGAAAGAACTGCTTCTTTATTTAGAAAACAAAATAAAACAAACAAACAAAACCCCACAACGCCTTAGTGAGACTCCTTTGAGCATGGCATAATTGGGAGAGATATAAACCAGGAGAAGTTAATTTGTTTTTTTTAAGTAAAGTGAGAAAAACTATGAAGTTGCCTGCTGATACCACTTGTAAGGATGTAAAAGGAAGCATCTAGAAAGAGGAAGATCAAGAGGAATATGACCAGGACTTCCCTGGTGGCACAGTGGTTAAGAATCCACCTGCCAATGCAGGGGACATGGGTTCGAGCCCTGGTCTGGGAAGATCCCACATGCCGTGGAGCAACTAAGCCCGTGCGCCACAACTACTGAGCCTGTGCTCTAGAGTCTGCGAGCCACAACTACTGAAACCCACGCACCTATAGCCAGTGCTCCACAACAAAGAGAAGCCACTGCAATGAGAAGCCTGTGCACCACAAGGAAGAGTAGCCCCTGCTCGCACCACAACAAAAAGTATAGAAAGCCCGTGCACATCAACGAAGGCCCAACCCAGCCCAAAATTAATTAATTAATTAATTAATTTTAAAAAGAGAAAGATGACTAAAAAACAGTACAGCAGTTTGGAATATTATAACTGCTACAAGCAGGAGGCAATAACTGTGGAAAAGGGACAATGAATTTCCAGAACAGTGTGCTATATCACACTCTGATAATTCATAATCTTCAGTAAATGAAATTTACATGCAAAATCTTGTGACACAGAAGGTGGAGACAGAGTGTATGATGACAATTCAGTGCCCATGGACCCTGCTCTTGGATAGATCTTTAAAATAAATCCTTGAATCTTGCTCCTTCCTGATATATTCATTTTTAAGGCAAGTTCAAGCATGAATCCAGCAGGATAGAGAAGAAACGATGACAAAGCATTCTTGATCACCTGCTTCATTCCAGAAGATTTCTTCCATGTTTGGCTCTTTGTTATTGGGCATGCATATATATATATATATATATATATATATACACACATTTATAATATATACATTATATATATATAAATGTAAAATACAGTTATTGTACTTGTTTTCATAGAAGGTTGTTCCATATGTGTGTCTTTAATATTCTAGTAATTGGTGACACAATAAACATAATAAATCTAGGCTCTTACCAGCACTCCCTGAACCTAAGATGAATTTCAGTCAATTTAAGACAAATTTCTCTCTCTACAAAAACAATATATGACTTCTTTAACCCATGGCCCTCATTTTCAATAGCATAAGCATTTACAATTTACTGTCATTATGGAAGATGGCTGTGCCATGAATGAACTGTGTTTCATTACTTGATGGCAAGTCTTACAAATGAGACTAAAGTGAGCCAGTGGTTTAGGTAGATAGCAGGTGAGACCAGAGTGTTGGGTTGCCGTGGTCTTTTGTGATGTTAAGTAAGGTCTTAGGAGCAGAGCTTTGAACTTGATTAAACAACCTATTTCACAATGGAATTTTCCAGGTGTTGCCACAATTTGGGAAACTGATTTCATTGCAGGATATACATTTTGAGTTGAACAGGCAAATGTACCCTTTGTTGAGATAGTCTGTTTGCACCAGGGGTCAGTAATGTTCTAGAAACGGTGGCTAACTGTGTTTGTGAAATTTGGTACCTTCAGAAAGTCTTTGTCCATAGCCCAGAGACCGGAAATTACTAGCAGAATCTTACTGACAAAGGTTTCACACTTGGTATGAAGACACCTGTTTCTTCATAACACCTGAAGGAGAAAGCAGCCCAAATTCAAGGATTGCTTTCTGGCTGCTTAAACTGTGTTCAAACCTTCTTATTGCAGACAACTTCATTTAAGTTTGCCAAATGGTAAGTAGTTTTGTATAGGCACTATAGTATTGTTCCCAGATGTAGAATATGCTTCTTCCAAAATTTAAAAAGCCCAATTATCTACTGGGTCTCCTGCTCTGAAATTAGCAGTGATAAAGTATCCCTCTTTATCCCTTAAGACTATTGATTATGCTAAAATATAGCTTCCAAGAAAGCCACTAAAATACCAGAAACCAGGATTTTGTCCTCATTCAATGCCTTTTAACCTTTGATGAGCTAAGTTTGGACAGGAAAAAAATTCTAAACGGAAGATTTCTAAAGACAAGAGAAAAGAGATACAATTCAAAGATTTAGTTGCCCACTCTTCATGTTTCCTTCCTATGAAGTCCATTTAATTAGGCAGAGACTTCTGGACTTTATCTCCTCAGAAAATTGAGTGACTTATTTGATTAGAAAATTGTAGAAAAATGAACTGTGTACTTTTGACTCAACAATTTCAACAAATAAGGGGACTATTGGAACACATTAAGCAGGAGATAATTCTTTTCATCTCTTTTTATAATTATTTAAAATTGAATAATAATTATAATTATTATAATTATACTCTTAATGTAGTTATGAGTGAAATATTTTTTTAATTGTGAGAAATCAGACATAATCAACTAACATTCTATTCAGAAATATGACTACAATAGGAAAAATAGTCAACAATTAATTCATTCAAGGAATATTTATCAATGGTCTATTGTGTACTGAGTTTTGTTCACTGGGAATATAGCTCTACTGCTGTAATCGAGCTTAATTTCTATTAGAAGGAGACAGTAAAGAAAAGAACCTAAACATAAATAAGTAGTATCTATAAGATAGTGAGGAGGTAAATACACAGTTCAGCCATTAAAGCAAAGACCAAATATATAATGAAGATTAGCCATATTATGGGGTTGGGAGGGAAGTGACACATAGAACGAATATTAAAGGTGCCTTTCCTATATAAGGAATAGGCTGGAAGCCCATGTAACCATAGCACAGTGAGTAGAAGGAAGTTGATAGGAACGATGTATGTCACTGATGTTTCTGGATCAATACTAAAATGGATGTATGGACCCAAATCACCATTTATTAAATCACTTACGTTTTTCATATTATATAAAGAGTTGGTGAGAATTGATTAAACCAGAATAACTCATTCTAAATCAAAGTGTGTGTAAAGCAGCTATACTCTAATAAAACTTATTTTTTTTTTTTGGTTGTTTGTTTTTAACTATCTAAAGTGTACTTTCTTCTGCAGTATTCTTCTGGCTGCTTAATTTATTTTAAACTTCGTCAAGTCAGATGTGCTGAAATACTGTGTAGAGCAGACTCTTTATTAGGATAAGCTGTGAAATGTTCACTTGGCATTGAACAGTATATTTTGAATATTTTGGCATAGCTCTCTTAGACTGTCTCTTAGTCAACTGGAATAATACTGTCATCCATTCTCTTTGAAAAACACTCATATGGGAATGCAGATATCTCTTTGAGATCCTGATTTTAATTGTAGCATTATTCACAATAACGAAAGTACAAAAACCACCCAAGTGTCTGTCAATGGATTAAAAAAGTGTGGTATATATGTGCAATGTAATATTATTTAACCTAAAAAAGAAGGAAATCCTGTCATATGCAACAACCTAGATAAACCTGGAAGACATTATGCTAAGTGAAATAAACCAGTCACAGAAAGACAAATACTGCATGATCCCATTTATGTGGAGTAGAATCAGAGAGTAGAATAGTGGTTGTCAGGGGCTGGGGTAATGGTTAATGGGGAACCACTATTCAATGTGTATAAATTTACAGCTATGCAAAATGAATAAGTTCTAAAGATATGCTGTACAACACTGTACCTATAGTTAACAAAACTGTATTGTCCTCTTAAAAATTTGTTAAAAGGTAGATCTCATAATAAGAGTTCTTACTACAAGAAAAAGAAAGAAAGAAAGAAAGAAAGAAAGAAAGCATAATGTTCATAAATACCCATTGAACAATGGACACTTGAGGCTTGTAGACTACTTTCTACAGCTATCAGCATACTTATGCTTTCACCAATTGAGTTGCTTGATTACCAGTAGTCAGTTGTGCTATTCTCACACCTATTAATGTCAGTTATACATTTTATAGTAATTATTTTATTTAAGTTTTACGGTGTATTCCAGAGAAAGTGCTTTGACTCCATGCCAAATTGTTACTCAATAAATTTATAAGTTTAAGAAAAAATGTTTAAAGTGTTGACCTAAGACAAATAGACTGCCATTTATTTCTCTAGAAAAAAAAAAAAAGGGGCAGGTTTACTTTGTATCAGCAGAAGATTGCAATTTCAATTCAGGGTTTGCAACCATGGCAAGCCACATGAAAGTTCCTGTATGAAAGGGAAGAGGAACACTTTTATAGAGGTGAAAAGGAAGTTGGGAGGACTATAATAAACAGAGTCCATGGTTTTTCATCATCTGAGTCCTCGCCAGGAAGAAAAAGGAGTCTTTCTTCTTCTTGCTGCTCTCTTATATCATTGCAAGTGAATGAGAGCTCCTTTTTCAAGTCTCCCAACTATATTTAATTGAAGTTTCTGTTTATAAATTTTTTTTTTGCATTTCCCCCTTTTGATCAAGATAGCTCTCTGAAAGTACTGATGATCAAGAGTCAAGTTTTTCTCTTTCCAAACATTTTGTCCCTCAGTGCCAATAAGGGCCTTTCTCAGGTATAAGTTCCACATCAAAAATTGGAAACCTATTGAGATCAAATTCAAGTATCAAGGAGGGGTAAGAGGGAGAACTCTCAGTCATTATTTATCTAAAGTCCATATATTATTAAGATTATAGGCATTAGAGATCATGTAAAACATTATGTAATCATCAATGGTTTGGTGACAAACTTTCAGCAGGCTTGGTCTTAATATCTTGGGAAAGCTGTCCTATCAGATGTCATCTCCTTCAATTTTAGGAAAGTTATACTTTCAGGTCACCTAATGATGTGCAGGTCCAATTGTGGTTTGGTGGTTTCTGTGTCACATGAATCCAAGGGTTTATTCCCTATAATTTTTCAGCATAAGAATTGGCTAGCAGCACCTGTTAAGGGCCTTTCCTGTGAGGTTGAAGTGAGTTCTTCTTAGGTGTCTTTTCCAGTAAACAAAAATCTCCACTTGACAACGTGTGATGCTTAAGGTCTTTGTCTCTGAGAGCACACTGTGGAAAGACTACTCTAGCAAGACATGGTTATTTTTGATAGAAGCAATTAAGTCTTTGCAATATTGGAGGTTTTCTCCTTTTATCTGTTGTGGGTCAAAAGAGACAGGAGCTAAATGCATTGGACCTTCTGTGACTACCTCAAAGAATGAGAGTTTATGAGTTCTGATAGGGGTGGATCTAAGATTGAGAAGGGCCAACAGAAATGCTTTTGACCTAGGTATTTGGAAGCCCTCTACAAATTTTGCCATTGAATCTTAATAATGCTATTAGTGCATTCAACTAAACCAGAGGATTGAGGGGGATACATACAGTGAAAGTCTAAAACAAGCCAAACAGCACAGACTTGTTAAAGTATCTGACTTGTAAAATGGGTTCCACAATCACTATGAAGTTTGAGAGGAGTTTTCCAAAAAAGAATAGTCTTTCCCCAAAGGACTTGAGCCACAGAAGAGGCAGTAGCCTGCTTGCAAAGGAAAGCTTCAGTATAGTTTGAAAACATACAGACCATGACTAAAACATGTTTACATCTATGAGATGGAATACGTTATATAAAATCCACTTGCCAGACTATGAATGATCCATCAGACAGTTTAAAATGTCCAGGAGCAGTGCAAACAGGCTTCTCTGGGTTGTAATTTGGACAAATGGGACAAATAAAGTAAGTACTTATTGTTGTTAAACGTTTCCCCACCAATATTGTTTCAGGAATTGTATTATTTTGTCAGTAGACCAATGGCTTCATGCATGTATTATGATGAGGAGTGGGAAATTTAGAATCTCTAGTAGGACTGGGTTATTATTTGGACCTAACCACAGCTTTTTCTTTTTATCAAACCAACTATTATTTAATTTCCAATCTTATTTTTCTTTTCGTGAAGCCAAAAGTTGGGCTTCTCTAGCCAGCTTTTCTAAATTATCCTTTGGAGAAATATCCCTTTGGATTATGACAGACATTTGGCTGTTGTTGATTCTTTAAGGGAAACACTCCTTGTGGAAATGTCAGCAAGGTGATTTCCCCTTGCTTCTAGAGAATCAAGTTTAGAATGCCCCAGAATCTTAATAATAGCTAAAGTAAAAGTATTGTATCCAATAATTCCTAAACATAGGGTTCATTTTTAACTTTATTTCTGCTGGAAGTAAGGAAGACCCATTGCTTCCACAGCATTCCAAAATAATGAACTACTCTGAAAGCATATATACTATCAGTGTAAATATTGACAGTTTTGTCCTTTGAAAAAGTACAAGCCCATGTAAGAACATATAATTCTGCCTGTCGGGATGAAGTAGGCTTAGGTAAAGATGCTGCCTCAACAACATGAAAAGAAGTTGGAATAGCATACCTGGCACAATATTTGTCATTGCCACCTTTTAAATAGGAACCATCAATGAACCATGAGAAATTAGCATTGCTCAAAGGAGTTTCATCTAGATTTTCATGAGGAGTCAGGAGGTGATCTGTCAGCATTAAGCAGTTGTGAGGGACTTCATAGGTGACAGAGGGGAGAAGAGTAGCAGGGTTAAAGTTATTAACATTAAAACGTTACGTGAGGAGCAGTTAACAGAAGGACTTCACAGGAGGTGAGGCAGCTGACTGAGAAAAGTTAAATGAGAAACTTGTGATGAGAATTCAGGAGAGCTTCTATGGCATGAGGTACAAAAATGATTAAAAGTGATCCTACACTGATTTTCTCAGTGGTCTTAACCAAAAGGGCAATGGTATCTATGGCTCTAAGACAAGGTGGGCGTCCCCATGTCACAGGGTCCAGGTGCTGGCTGTAATACCCTATGGGTCAATGGTGGTCTCTGTGTGATACCCTAAGGGCATTTCCTTCCTTTTTATATACAAAAAGGAAAAAGGGAATCCGATAATTGGGAAGCCCACGGACAAGGGTGTTCATGAAACACTCTTTGAAGGCCTTAAAATGTATGTTGTCTGGTTCTTCCCATAGAACTGGATTGTGTTGTTATTCAGTAAAATGTACAGAGATTTGGTCATAAGAGAAAAATTTGGAAACCAATTTTGGCAGTAGCTAACTAGCCCAAGAAAACCTTGCAGTTGGTGCTTAGTTTTGGACTTGGGAAAGTTAGGACACCATGGATCCTATCTAGATCTAGGTGTAGCCCTTGTTCTGATAACAGATTCCCTAAATATTGAACCTGCATTTAGGCAAACTGCAAGTTTTCTTTCACAAACTTATGTCCCTTTAAGGCTAAAAGTTTTAGAAAGTGGACGCTATCTTCCTGTGAGGAGGCTTGATAAGGAGAGCAAAGAAGCAAATCATCCACATACTGCAACAAAGTAGAAACCCTAGAGAAATTTATATCCTCCAGATCCATCTTCAGGTTGAGAGAAACAACAAGGATTCTCAGTAAAACCTGAAGCATTACTGTCCAGGGGAATTGTTTTTCTTCCCAAGTGAAGGCAAAAAGGTATTGGCTAGCTTTATCAACTGGATTACTAAAGAATGCACTACATAATACCATAAATAATTTACTTCTGGTGGGAATGGATGCTAGTAATGTGTGAGAATTAGGAAAAACGGTGTCGAGGAATAACAATGTTATTTATTGCTCCAAGGTCCTGGATAAAACTCCACCCTCAGCCCTTAAGTTTTCTCACTAGCAAAATAGGAGTATTACAGGGACTAGTACAAGGGATAATGAGGCCTTGAGCTTTGTAATCTTCTACTGTGGTCTTTATGCCTTGAAGGACTTCTTTACTGATAGGATATTGATTAATTCTAAAAAGAGGTTTTAAGGGATATTCGACTCTTGATAAGAGGTGGGCTGTGAATTTTGCCAGTATCAGTTACAGATTTTGCCCATAAGGAGGACACTAACTTTTTCATTAGGGACAATTGATCAGTGTTTCCAGAATCAGCTCAAGTAACATCAGAGATGGAACAGATAGAAGATGTCAAGTTTCATTTAATTCACTTGGTTGGATGCTTTGATAACTACTGTCAAATTCTAGAATTATTTCTCCCTTTTGAAAGAAAGAAATTCCAGCATATACTTTTCTAAGAAATCTTGACCTAATAAGTGGATAGGGGTAGAGGAACTAAGTAGAAAACATATGTATCTCTCAAAGGACCTAAACAAAAGGAGATAAGTCTAGAGAAAAAAATCCTCTTAAGGTTCATTATTTATCCCCACTATTTAAACTGCTTTAGTACTCTGATGCAGGGGCTTCTTTATAGTAGAGGAGTTGAACATCAGAAGTGTGGCTCCAGTGTCAATTAGGCATGGGAGAGATTCATCCTATATCTGGTGAAACGTTTTCTCAAGCCAGTTGAGAGGGAGGATTGGGAAGATCCCCTGTAATTCCTCAGGGCCCTGTCATTGTGAGTTAGGAACACCTCGGAAAGGCTGGTTAGAAGGCTAAAGACACCTGAAGCACTTAATTTGTAACAATCTCTTTTGCAATGTCCTGGCTTTTTGCATAATAGAAGAAACCAGGAGGGTTTGGGTTTTGTTTAGGGGCCTTTGATTGCTGAAGTTGAAGATTAAGAATTTTAGTGGTCTTCTTTTTAGGGGACTCATCTTGAGTGAGAGAAAGCTGTTTTGCCAGATTAGCTCAATTTGGAGCGAAAATTGTTCTCCATTCCATCCTGGTCCTTTTTACTAGAAGCAAAATGACCTTCAGCCTATCAATAAACAGAGTTAAAAATACTCAGTTGGAATCAACATATGAAGGAAGACTAGAGTGTTCTTTAAAAACAATCTGAAGTTAATTGTAAGAGTCATGAACAGGTTCATCAGATTTTTGAGTGTAAGCCTGAATTTTTTCAAGTCAGCGGGCTCTGGAAAAGCCCTAGGAAATGAAGTCACCTAATGATTGTCCTAGCCTGATCATATAAAAACATAGTGGGTTGGTCTCCCAGTTGTAATTCTAGAGACACTTCAAGATTTTCCCAATTAGTGATTTTCATCCAATGCTGAGCCTGATCTTCACCAACAAGCATAAGAACTACCTGACATGTCAGATAAACTAGGTTAAAAATTTGAATGACTATATTAAATTCCTCAGCAAATTTGTGAGGACCATCAGTTACTTTGGAAACATCTTTGACTACGGTTCACAATTCACCTTTATTTTAAGCTTTGGATAACATTTGGAAGCCTCCAAAATCCCAATTATAATAGGCTTCCCATTTATTTCTGGAAATTTTAGAGCTATTGTAGTCCAGTTAGATTTTTTAAAAAAATTAGTTGGGGATTTAAAAATTAGCCTATAATGGCCACTGATATTTTAAATTGCCCTTTGATCAGGTCAGTCCATATAGTTAGAAATGTGCATGCAGTAGAACTGCAGTTTTTAAACATAAAATTGACCAGAGTTCTTATGTGTGGGGGGGAAGTGTCTTCAAAATATTTAGATAACTAGGATCCCATTGCTCAGAGGTTTTACTTTAGAATAAAAGAATAATTTTTAATCAACTTACAGCTCAAACAACTTAAACAGTTCAAACATCTCAAAACAGCTTGATGCTCAGACAGCCTGAAGGTCTAATACCAGCCAGTTCTAAGGAAACAGCTTGGTCTGGGAGGAGATAGGGTGAAGGCTTCTCAGCCAGTTTCTATAGTACAGCCCTTATTCCAAAAGAATGGGCCAGTGGCTGAAAAACAGCACCTTTTCAGTGAAAAAAGCCCTGTTCCCAAAGAAATGGTCCAAAGGATCCTCAGCCATTTTCAGCTAACACAGTCAGATCTCAAAATCAGACCAAAGTACCAAATGAGTACTCATTCACACACAGGACAAAGTTGGAAAGAAAAAAATCTTTAGGCAGATCCTGAATAAAGCCTGGAGAGCTTCAGATGCAAAGAGGGTGTAAGCTAGAATCCAGGAGCAGGACTTACCTTTTTTCAGTGAGAAAAGCAGTAAGGTCAATGGGTTCAACTGTGGGTACTGCACCTATTTGTTCACCAGCCCTGGGGCCTTTGGGGGTCTTTTCTGGTCCTTTTATGGGCCACCAAAATGTTGACCTAATACAAATAGACTGCTAATTATTTCTCCAGCAAAAGAAAAGAACAACAAACAACACACACACACAAATGAGTTTATTCAGGATCAGCAGAGAATGTCAACTTGGGTTCAGCCACATGCAAGTCTTTGCAAGGCAAGAGAAGGAGAATATTTTTACAGAGAAGGAAAGGAAGTTGGGAGGACTATAGTATCAAAGAGTCTATGGTTTTTCATTGTCTGAGGCCTTGTCAGGAAAGAGGAGTCTTTCTACTTCCTGCTGGTCTCTGCTAATATTTCAGGTAGTGAGAGCTCCGCCTGTGGTCTACCAATTCTATTTAACTGAAGTTTCTGTTTATTAATTTTTACAAAAGTATCTATATGCTATTTTATATCTATTTGCATATATATCACCTTATTTAAATTTTTAAATTAAATTATTCTCTACCAGTCCCAAATAAAAGATCTTTTACTATACTACTATGTAGCATCACTGTTTGTCATTTTCCCTGATTATTTACCATTAATGATTCTTTCCTTTGTGTCTTCAGACTCTGTTTATTACTAGTGTCCCGTTCAATTTGTACACTTTCTGAGGGCATGGAGATCTTAAGTAGAATCAATTAACATCTTAGGAGTGACAAGCCTTCCAGCTAGATATCTAGATCCTACTGAGATGTGCCATGGTGCAGACACCTGGAATGAGATGGGGGAAAGAAACTATGTATAATGTCACCATCTTGCCTAAGGCCTAGTGTTTAAAGAGCAAAACATGTTTAAGAAGAATAGATAAGACTTATTATCAGAATAAGAGGGATGTTTTATTTCTGACTTTAGTTAAGTGTATGTCAGGTTTAAAAAAAAAATTAGGAGAAACAAATCAAACACAAAAACAAAACAAAAAACCAAGCTGGAGGACAAAGAAGCAATTGGGACAAGAAGAGTTAGGTCCAATTAAATTATGTAAACTGACGTCTAACTTTGTGTGTCAGCTGAGAGCTTGAGGGGACAAAATTCACTCAGATGTTGCCCCCTGCTCAGACAAAACACAATGGCAAAAAGAAATTCCAGTGAAGTTATAGTTTAAGAAGATTTGAATAGCTGAAGAGAGTTTGCAGCCATAAAAAAATGTTTTCTATTGGTTTACTGAAAAAGGAATTTCTAAGTTAAAATATGCACCTCAGGCTTATACATTATAGTCTTCAAAGTTTTAAAATAAAACTTTTCTGAAGACTAATTAACATGTACAAATTTGTCATATATTCTGCCCCAAGAAATTAACTGTAGGATCCTCCACACTTCATCTTATTTAAATATAATCATTTAGGATACTAATTTTTAAAGGTCTTATATTTGATGCCAAACACATGTAAAATAAACATGCCTTTTTTGGAAATACGGCATTTGAAAAAAATAACATTATTTCTAAAAGTAAACCAAAGTTTACTTTCAGGAAAGAGATTCTCTCTCCTGAAAGAATCTTATCTCTTTCAGATACAGTGTTCAAACAGCCAAAAATCACACTAAGGGTTTGCTTTTGGGGGTTGCCAAATTAGATTAGTTTAATTCCCAGCCTCATTGGATTTACTACATGAAAGTGAAGTCACTTATCAATAAAGATGAAACTTGAACATTGTACAGGTGTCATGAGAAAAGATTGATGAGAATCAAATCCAGGAAGCCCACTGATCATATTTTGCCAGCCAAAGCAGTTCTGCAAGTTCATCCTTTTAGCCATTTGATAAAACTATTTCTACATTGCTTTAGAATGCTGAACTCATCACACCTGAGGCAGCTAACTTGAAAGGAGAATCCAAATATCTTAATTTTACCTCCCCCTAATGTCTCACTTTTTATAAAACTATAATAAGAGCAAGACCAGAACTTACCCTTGGGGACTAATTGCAAAGTCAAACCCACTAAAAGACAGCTTATTCACAAAAAGATTAATTGGAAGATTTCCTTATCTCTATTCATATGTATGTTTGTGTGTGTGTTTGCTAAAATCATACCAAGAAACATATACGAAATGTGTGAATTCCCAGTAAGCTTAATCAGAAAGAAAACCTAATTTTAGATTAGACTAAATATTGATTTTAATGTTGCAGCAGACAGCCTACGTTGATGAATAAAATGTGCACACTTCTCTGAAATGTTGCCCTTGGGCAATACAAGCCATGCTGTCTAGAGTCTTTTGGTAGCTACAATCCTCCACCCCTCAGGCCTTAGCCAATGACATATTGTGGATTGGGTAGGAAGTCCTGGCCCCTTGCCATATTGGTGAATATTTTAGCATTCTAGTATTCTTGGGAGCACTAGGATATCTGCTCCAAGGTAAATTACAAATTATTAAACTTCTTACCACTAAAAAGTAAGTACTAACATATCAACTTCTGCAGTTTGGAGATAGTATATTCTATGTTTGGAAATACTCTCATATCGTTTCATTAAGTGACATGAATGGCTGTAGATTTTGAGTGGAATCCAATGAAAGGACAAGCAAAATGTCACTTTGGCCACAGGATTTATCAGATACCATAGTAACAGAGGTATCCATGGTAGGAAAACTTTTCATAAAGTGTCTCTGGCAAGCCACAAAAAAAGCTTTAGTGCAAAGCTATAGGATTCTGTTAACACTTGCAAGAAAAAACCATACAATATTCAAAAATAGCTTCTGTCATGTTAGCGAGCCTTGGTAGACCTGAGCCTCTGGCCATGGGTTGCAAATGACCTCGCAAGTCAAGTTTCCCATTCCATTGTCTTATCCTTTCAGATTCACTACATCGAGTTGTTGAGTAGGTATGGCAGCATCCTTCATAAGATGAAAATCACACATTTGGTAATGGGCATATATAGGCTGCCTAAACAGGTAGTCCAAATACTCTTGTCAATCATCACTGTTATACCAACACTGTTGCCATACTATGGCCTCATGGAACATTCCTTATAAAAGCTGAGGGTGGAATAAACAAGGTTTATTGTAGACTTGGTTTGTAGATGAACGAACTTGGTAGGTTGGTGTGGACTGAGAAGGGTCTGCTGCTATGCTACTGACATACTTAAATATGGTCTTAAGAGCCACTGGGAAAAGATTATTCTCTAGTGGTTGGAGCTTTTGGCACTATTCCTGGTCATTCACTTGATGTGGACAGAAAGTGTCCTGAGTTTAGGAGGCACATGGATTCATGTGAATTTACAAATGGCTTCACTGGTCAGTCAAGAACCTGGAAGAAGCCAGATTTACAATTGTGGACCAGATGTTTGGGAAATAATGATATAGACAGACCTGTGGAACAATGTACAGATTGTAGGTGTTTTTGTGTTTCACATTAACATGTGCCAGAAACCGTCTACTGTAGAAAAAAAAAAGGCACAAAAACAAAAAACAAAACAAGGAGACAGAATGATTTGGCCAGGGTTTATGAGTCTCTTTTCTCAGTCACCTCACAGACTGTGCAATGGAGTACACAGGTGGCAGAAGTCAAATCCATGCTAATACCCATGAGTGTGTGATCAGCCATTAATGCTTTTGAATATCTGACCTGTCAGCAAAAATGAAACTGAGCCCCCAATCATCTCTACACTCACAGAGATGTACAAGACACTTGTTAGCAAGTTGATTACATCAGAACTGTTCTAAATTATATTTGAAACTACATTTTTATATTATATAGAATCATAGCTTCTTCCCCTTTCTTGTCCTTCTTACCTCATTCCATTATCAATTTTTGCTAAGAACATTCCTTTAAAAAATAAAATATTTATAAGTTCCCATCTCAGAATCTGCTTCCAGAGCATCTGACCTAACACAAATGAACTTACCAAAGATTGTGATTACAATCCGCTAGTTCAATACACAGACAGAAGTTCTAATTCTTTGCTTGGTTGATTAACTGAAATCTCCACTCAACTGTGGCTTCCTATAAATGAATTTGAAAGACAGAAACTACTTGCTGAGAGGAGAATAAAGAATCTAAAGACTTAGGAAATAGCCATGTGACCTCACCCCTTAATATATCTCTTAAACAGGTGCAGAAGGTACCATTTTAACCTTAAAGTTGATAAATTTATTGGCGAGAGGAGTGACAGCATCTTTGTAATATGCCACTGTGGTTGTTCTCTGTAGGTAAAATATGTTGCAGTTGGAACAAGGATTCTTATTTCAGCAAAGATAAGGGATTTTTGAGCTGTTGAGGCCAGGTGACAACAGTTAGACTTCAGAGGCAAGGTAAGCATGGAGTCCATATTCAGGTTGACCACTGCTGTGATATTTGTGGTGGATAATAGATCAGTAGTTTCCTAGTTTGTAAATGTACAAGCAACCCACAAAGCAACACTGGGTCTGTTGATTAAGTAAAGCAACTATGGCACAGATTTGAGTTGCCTTAAAAAAGACAATGATCTTCCATTTTCCAGACCCAACTCAATTCTCAGACCCCGAGTCAATTGAAAAAGGGAGAAGTGGGAATATTTGAGACAATATCCTTCAACAGTGTTAAAACTGAATGTCTTATTAATAGATGATATGCAGTCAGGATATTCCTGAGGGAAACACTTCATTGGAGAAAGAAAATATCTAGATCCTATGGAGATTACTGTATAAAAACCATGAGTTAAAAGCTCATCACCTGGGACACAAAACACCATAGTAGTTGTAAAAGGAAGGAGCAGCATGTCATAGTAAGAACGTCCCTTCCTATCAAGGGGAAAGTTGAGAATATTTTCAGTGAACCCGCTTCTGCAATGGCTCACCTGCTTTGACAAAGTGACATGTCTCCTTGCAGCAGAGGAGTACCCTATCCACCAGCCAACTGTCTCTAGATATATAGGCCTGGAAGAATGTGTAGACCCTTCAAATTGCCCCGCCCCTGTTCCTTTGGCAGCCCCTGTGGCTTGTAGGGAGGGAGTGGGGGAAATTTTCACTGATAACCTAGTATACAGATGGGTCTACTCAGGGCAACCCATCCACATGAAGTGCAGTCCTTATTCGGCTCAACACTGCCACCATCTGGATGAAAACAAGAAGAAACTCCAGCAGCTAGTGAGCTAAACCCAGAGCAGTTTGGTTGGTGATAACACATGAGACCTGGCCATTACCCCTTGGCACTGACAGTTGGGCTGCTCTAATGTGATTAAACCTATGGCTTGGGTAATGGGAAGCCGAGGGGTGTATGATTATGAATAAGCCCTTGTAGGGTTGGGATATGTGCAAAGACGTTTTTGTTTTCTTTTAAGAGCCTGAGGCAATCCTCGCTACCTTCCACATTCTGGCTCTTAAGGTACTGACACCCCCCCACACACAGAGAAAAACAGGAAGCTGATGTCATAACGTGAGTATGAGCCCTAGCAACTGACCCTTCAGGAGATACAGAAGATTGGGTCATAGGAAAAGCAGCCACTATAGCCCCCAGGTGGGATGATGTATTGCCAAGGATGTAGGATTGCTCTTGAAATACAGTGATTCTGTTAATGCGGTGAATCATGTCCTGTGTGTTTCTAAACAATGCCCAAGACAAATACCAAAGGAACCTGAGGGCATCCACCAGAGCTCCCAATCAGTGAAGGATTGGCAAATTGATTATATTGGTCCTCTCCCTCCAATGAGAGTTGTAAGTATGCCTTGTTTTGTATGGACACCATGTCTCGCTTAATCCAGGCTTTGCCCTGTCGGCAAGTAAACCATGTTGCCACCATTATGGGATTAGAGAAGCTGAGTACCATGTATGAATACACTCATCAAATAGAGAGGAACTGGGGGAGGGTCACATTTCAGAGATCAAGATGTGCCAGACTGGGGAGCCCTGCCAAAATACCCAGCACCATAAAGTTACGGATCTTACGAGACAACCATTGCCTCAACTCTCACCATGGATCATCATGCTATGCTGCTTGCTGAGAACACCAAACTCCAGAATGCCTGGGAAAGGCGTTATCTGCTGGAATTTGCAATGACACATCCCATTGGGATGGGTGAGTTACTTTGAACCCCTGGGAGAGGGAGAGCTACTCAATCTCCCCTGGGATCCCATTGTCCTTCTGCAAGCGGAACCTGTTGAAACTCACTGTACCTTGAATGGAATGTCCACCTCCTCACACCTGACAGTGCTGCCTCCCCAGCCAGCATGTATGGTATGCACAACTAGGTCAACTTCCTAAAGCTGCCAACCTTCTTCTCCTAAAGGTAAGGTGGGCACATTCTGTTTTCCATTGGTATGATCATTTGGCTGCCGTCTTTGCTCCCTCCATTGGCTGGAGGATATTATAGCAAACATAGAAGCCCTTATTAAATTCACCCAGTAAGCCTCAAATGATAGCCACCAAAGCCTGTCTTTACTGAATGCTAAGATGTCTCTAATGAGAACAGCTGTACTTTAAAATAGGATCCCTTGGACAGTATTACTGCCTCGCAATGAGGCACCTGCTAATGTATCATCATTATTAAATCACATGAGAACACAAGTGAATACCCTGAGGGGATCTGACCCCCAGCCTAGGGGACTTAATAAATCGGTGGTTCAAAGCATGGGGCTTTTGGTGGAAAAAAAAAATTTGCCTATTTTGGGAATCATTATTGTAATCCATGTTTTCTCTTGCAGGTGCCTATATTGTTTGTGTGATATCTGCCTCCAATGACAGCCAGATAGCTACCAAACAAGCCACCTCCACGTTAATGAAAGAACCTATTGTCCACTCTGGGAACTTTGTGCAAGAAAGGGGCATGAAAGATTGTAAGAACTGGTTATGAGGGGCGAAATGTTGGAGAAGGTTGTATCTACCAAGCTTATTCACTTTACAACATTTGCCACTGCTGATATAATGCAGAAATAATTGTTAGAGGAGGTCATTGAGGGGTCATTAAGGTTGACCCTTAAGCTGGACTGGGCAATCGGAGGCTCTTCACCCTTTACCCTGTCCTTGGAATGTACACTGCCCACTCTTCCTGCAATGGGATCAATTTTCAAGGATGCAGTCTTAAGAGAGCAATGTGTTGTTGAGACCATCTGGATGGTATAGGTGACTGAGTCCCATTAAAGACTCTATATAAACTTACAATTCTGGTAGGCAAGTATAAAGATCTATTCATCTTGCAGCCACCCAAGACAAGCCTCATATGTAAGTTCCCTTGCTTATTAAACCTGCCACCTACAAATCTGGAGTGGTCATTCTCTTTCTCTGGCCTCAACTTGCCTTCCGTGTACATGAGCCAGTTTCAGCTTTTACCAGGGAAGCTCCTGGGGTTTTGAACCAGAAGTAATGCACATCTAGGATATATGGAACCAGTGTGTGTGTGTGTGCTCCTTACAATTCTATAGGCTCTTGATACCAACTATTCTCTTTAGATTTTCTGTACTGGAATATTCTACTTAAACAAGTTAGAAAGGCATAGACAAGGACCCTATTATTTTAAAGCAAGGCCATATTCTGTACAGAAAGTAGATATTCTATTTTTGATAAACTGCTCTGGGCTTGCTACTGAGCCGTAGAAAGGATTGAATGATTGACAAAGAACATCAGGTAACCATTTGAACTGAGTTCCCCATCATGAACCTGGTGTTATCCATCAGGCTATAAAATAGTGCATCATTAGCAGCACTTCATTACCAAGTTGAAGTGATATATGGGGGGCAAAGACAATAATCTGAAGGCAAAATTAAGTTACATGAACTTGTAGCTCACATTTCTCATGTACTTACTCCTGCCAGGATATCCCTACTGCCAAAGCTCACACATTTATCTTCTTTGGCATTTTTCCATAATAATTTAACTGAGTTAAATGACTTTTTGAATATGGTTAAAAGTACAAGATGGTTCTGCATTATTTGGTGACAAAGCTAGAAGTGAATTTTTGGACACTATAGTTACACTAGTAGTAATTCCACTTGCAGAGCAGTAGACAGTGGGGGAGAATAATTTGGTTTTTTATTGGATAAAACTTACCTGTTCTCTTTGTTTGGCAAAAAAAAAAAAAAAAAGATAATCTGAGATAAAGATTTATGGAATGTCATGGGGAAAGGTCAATGGTTTTGTCAATATTTAGGAATTTTTAACACAAGCTATTATAGGATTAGTTAAAAAGACATTTTTAGAAAAAAAATGGCATAGGAAGTCAAATTTAAAAATAAGTGTGATTGAATGTCTGTCCAAAGCTTCCTATTGCACATGAGACTTTCAAAAATCAGATCAATAAGATAATCTATCCTGTGAAAGTCAGTCCTTTTCCCTATCTTTAATGCTTTTGAAATGGATGTACAAACTGGATGACCTTGCTATCATGTGGTCATCAATAAATTTTTTTTAGCAATAACGATCTGGCTACCAGTCCAGTTGAGTGCTCAATATTGCCAACAGCCAAAGCAAAACTAGCCACTATCATAGTACCAACAGCTAATGGAGGCCAGTTGATTCCATTGCATCTTTGTCCTTCATGGATAATAAAACAGACACATTGTATTGTGTTGTAATTTGATTTTGCTTTCCTGCTGACTACACATTTGTCTATAACATCATTCATTAACCTACCAAAATGTCATATAACTACACATTTTATGCATAACTATTATTACTTCTAAAATATGTATTTTGTTGTGGAGAATTATGGAAATAGGTAATTTCCTTGATATATGCTGATCTTAGCATATACTAGATCATCTACGCGAAGCTGGGTTTACGAAATAGGAAGAAATTTTAAAAATCCTTGGGCTTCCCTGGTGGCGCAGTGGTTGAGAGTCCGCCTGCCGATGCAGGGGACATGTGTTCGTGCCCCCGTTCGGGAAGATCCCACATGCCGCGGAGTGGCTGGGTCCGTGAGCCATGGCCGCTGAGCCTGCGCGTCCGGAGCCTGTGCTCCGCAACGGGAGAGACCACAACAGTGAGAGGCCCGCGTACCACAAAAAAAAAAAATCCTTGTAAGTTTGAGGTCAAGTCCTATATGATAAGGCACATGTTCTGAACCAGGAAGTAATATATGTCCCTGTTTCTCTAACAGGCAGAAGATATGGATAGTCCCCCCAAATATTATATGTAATAAAAGACATTTTTTACATCACATTTGCTTCATTATAACCTGTACTGAATTGAAAATCATAGGTTTCCTCAAAGAAATAATTCCACCAAAAGCATAGCAAAACATTTTATTGAATAAAAAGTTCAGAGTGGCATTTCAGCATCTTATGCCACTGAAAAAAAAATCAGCTAATTATCTATCTATCTATCTATCATCTATCTTAGCCTGTTCAGACTGATATAACAAAATACTGCAGACTGAGTGGTTTATAAAAAAAACAGAGATGTATTTCCCACTCTTCTGAAGGTTGGGAAGTCTAAGAACAAGACATTGCATGCTTGCATTCTGTTGAGGATTCTATTCTTGGTTCATAGCTGGCACCTTCTCATTGTATCCTTAAAGGATGGAAGGGACTAGAAAGCTCTCTGGGATCTCTTTTAGAAGGGGCTAATTCCATTCATGAGGGCTCCACCTTCATTACCTAATTACCTCCCAAAGTCTTCATCTCCTAATACCATTGCATCAGGCATTAGGCTTTCAATTCATACCACAGCAGAATTTAAACATATAGATATAGACATCAAGATGATGGCAATATGTGTGAGTTATCACTGTGTGTTTGAAACCTAGAATCCGGAGGATGTTTCATGTACTGTCAAATCCACTGAAAGGCAGAAGTTAAGGGAATTGGAAGCAGGTAAAACTATACAAAGGTAGAAATGTGCACTGCTCTGTAAGATAAGGATGCCGAGATACTTATTAAAGGTATTATTTACTTGCCTGTGCAATGTATATATTTGTGTATTTAAACTGATTTCTCTCGATTTCCACCTTTTCCTGTATCTCTTTTGGACACAATGTAAGCATGCTTTCATGTTTTCAGGATCAGTTAACTCCTGAGAACTCTTGTTCTCATGGATTTCTTGTCATGGCTGCAAGTCCTGTGTCTGTTTAGGTGAGTTATGTTGTGCAAGCTAAGGGGTAGACAGTATTGGGTAACTGTCAGTATAATTGGTTTACCAACAATTATATACACTTTTCCTCTGTTTGGGCAAAGTTTAACTTACGAGGTTCTATGACTCTCAGAAGTAGAAACAAGGATAGTACTTTTCTAGTATTTAGCTCTGGTTGAGGCATATAATGTAAAATACTTCAGTTAGTACTTCTTCATAGAACTTCTATTTGGAAACTAGGGTCATAAAGAAACAAGTCTCCCATTAATTTTGTTCTGTAAAACATAGCAGCAGTGTTATCATATTCAGTGCCCACTCTGAAGAATGTCAGTGTTCAGAATAACATTAAAGAATCTTCACTGTAATAGTCTTGTGATGAAATTTAGGCAACACTCCTGGCTGTGTAGCTGCCAAACTTGATTCTTTTGGATTTCCTTGGAAATTTGCAAGTGACTTAATGGCCATTTAATAAATGTCTTCCCTAATAAAACTAGCTAGTGTGGGTTTATTATCTTTAGTTCAGAAATCATAATAGCATCAGTCTCTTATACCTCATCAAATACTTTTCACAACACCTGAGATTCCCTTATTGTATTGTAATATCCTATCTCTATATCTTTCTCCCCAGCTAAAATATAGATTTCACAAGAGCAGGGACTAAACCTAACCTGTTTTTCAAAATTTTAATCTTGCCACATAATACAGAGACTGGCACAAATTAAGTGTTGACAAATATTTATTAAGTAAATTAGATTAATTGCAAAGTTGCAAACACATATGTATAATAAATGTTCACATTTTTAATTTCTATTTGCTCCATCATAATGCCAGAATGTGTTTTCTAATGGATAATTACCTTATCTAATATATAATAGGAAATTAATTAAAAACATTTCTGGTGGAATGCAATGTAAATATTTCTATAAATGTTGCATTCAGCACAATTTGCTCTAAAAAGAGGAGGGTTTATGGGGAAAATTTGGTTTAGGGTGAGACCACTAAAGAATAGATGCTAGTTTGTAACCAGGGCACTAAATAAAACAAAACAAGCCTAATAAAATGAGTAGAAAAAAAACATTTTAACATGTTAATTTCCTAATAAATAAACCCTGAGATACATAAAGGACTTTACCTTTAAAGAACAGGTGAAACTACTTGAGCTTAGTGAATTATTAGGAACAAAAGCACAAAATTCACAAAGATTTGTGTAGATTTATGCAATAAGCACTTCTAAGACAAAGCTCAAGGCCAGTGTGGCCACAATATAAGAAATACAAGATAAATGAATATACAGATGACTGTATTTTGCCGCTGCTTGTTTAATTTGGTTGATTAATGTATTCTGCATCCACCTAATATCACTTAATGGTGCAAAACATTAGTGAATTGGGAAAAATAACCTATTAATCAATGCAATTTTTTCTTTATACTGATGTCTTTTTTATATTTACCAGTCACATTCAAGTCTCTTAACAATTTTCAACTACCCCTCAATATTATTAAAATAATGTGTAAATTATATGATGAATGAAATTAATACCTTGAAAGTCTTAAAATATCCTATGATGGGTAAAATTTTAAATTATTAAAATTATTTTCATCTATGGAGTTCCTACTGTGCTCCAGGTATTTTGGTAGACACCTTTTCTATATAATTGGTAATCCCTAAAACAAGCATGTATATTTACTATTACTGACAGAAGCCATTCTCAAACTGGAGGCTATGCCTCATTCTGCAAACTACATCCTATTCTCATGCATTAGAAACAAAAAGACATACTTGGAAAGTCATTTCAGAATTGTATTTCATACTCCTAACTGCAGTATTCTTATATATCCTTTATTATGAGGCAGCAATATTTAAGGATCTGATTCTTTGGAGACAATAAAGAAATATACCCAAATCTAAATTCAGTCAGCTAAAGTAAAGGCAGACAGGGTATGTATAAATGCAAAACAATTACCACCTCCCACACCCATACATATTGAGATATCATTTTGTTCAGTTTGTGTAGAATTTGAATTTATATATTCTGCAGTAATGTCTCCTGGAACTTAAGTATCAACCTGTGGATGATTTTATAGCTACTTTCATTTCCCTGTTATATGGTCTGAAATATAAAATACTATATTTCCTGAAACATAAAATGTAATATTTTCTGAAAATATAAAACGTTATATTTTCTAAAACATTAAAAATGCATGTTTTCTGCCTTCCATTTATGGACTCAGACATTTTAAAATCCATGCTCCAAACATACCATTTCATTAATACTATGAAGTCTTCAGCAGAAAAGTAAAATTAGTTTTTGTTTTTGTTTTCTCCATAAAATTGTACCTAGTGATAGAAACAAGGCAGTAAAGAACAAACTGTACATAAAGGTTGTGGAAAACCAGAAAAGAATTCCCCATATAATGTAAGGTTAATGAAGGGCCCGCGTGAGCATCAAAACCCATGGGCTGTGCAATAGGAAAGACTTTAGTTTCAATACCCTTCTACCTTTTATTTGTTGCAAGATCATAGTAATATGTTTAGTTTCTGAAAATTTCGTTGTACACACCTGTTGAAGCTAGTAATTAATCATTTAATTCTTTTGATTTTCCCTTATGTTGGATGTGCCCAATATTATAACACACACATGTACACACATTTAAATAATTTTCTTCCTCCTCTCTCTTATTCATCCCCTTATTATTACGTATTCCACTGGCTTGTACTACATGCCAATACCTTCCTGCAAATTAAACAATATTCCTTTACTATTTATCCAACAAGTATATAATTTATTCTTTAAGAATATCAGGTTGTGTGTGAATTTTTGATCAAAATGGATAATTTGCATTAAATAAAGCACTTTTAAATTCCAGATAGGCAGAAACTCAATACAGGCATACCTTGTCTTATTATGCTTCACTTTATTGCATTTAACAGACACTGTATTTTACAAATTGAAGTTTGTAGAAACCTGGTATTGTCACATGATGGTTAGCATTTTTTTAGCAGTTAAGAGTTTTTTCATTAAGATGTATACAATTTTTTAGACATAATGCTATTGCACACAATGGACTACATTATGGTATAAACATAACTTTTATTTGCATTGGTAAAACAGAAAATTTGTGTGACTTGCTTTATTGTAATAGTCATTTTATTTGGGTGGTCTGGAAATAAACCTGCAATATTTCCAAGGTATGCCTATAAAAGCAAACTTAAGATTCGTGGGGCTATGTAAGCTATATTGACACAAACCTTCCTGTGCTTTTTCTATGAAAAGAAATAGCTTTTGACCCTGGCTGCATATTAGAATCTCTTAATAAATATTAAAAATATTGTAGTCTGGCCACATTATCAGAAATTTTAATTTAATTGGCTGGAATGGAGCCTAACAACTCCTATATTTTATTTTATTTTATTTTTTATTTTTTATTTTTTTGCGGTACGTGGGCCTCTCACTGTTGTGGCCTCTCCCGTTGCGGAGCACAGGCTCCAGACACGCAGGCTCAGCGGCCATGGCTCACGGGCCCAGCCGCTCCGCGGCATTCCGGATCTTCCCGGACCGGGGCACGAACCCGTTTCCCCTGCATCGGCAGGCGGACTCTCAACCACTGTGCCACCAGGGAAGCCCTAACTCCTATATTTTAAAACTTAACATTTAATTCAAATAAAAATCAGGTCTGAGAATTACTAAGGCCATTAACAGGGTATTAGTATGGTTTGTAATTACTGAAATATTGTTGATATCAGGCATGTTTGTTGAATTCTATCAGCCAAATTTCTAACGTGGCTCCTAAGACTTCCTTGTGCACATCCTGTAGATCCTCCTCCCTTGAGTGATGGCAGAACTTGTGAATATTATGATATTTTCACTCTCTTGAATAGCTTACCTCATCTGAGACTCCAATTTAGGAGACTGAATGCAGAGATTTGAAGCAAATGAGATTCTCCTTCTAGCTTTAAAAAATAAAAAATAAAAAAGCTGCCAAGTTTTGAGAGGGGCTTGTGACTAGGACCTGAAGGTATGTTCTAGGAGCTGAGAGCAACCCTGCCCAAGAGCTCACAAAACAACAACAACTACAAAATTTCTGTCCCATATCTGCAAGGCACTGAATTCAGCTAACAACTTTAATGAGCTTAGAAGAGAAGCCTGAGGCTCAAATAAGACCATGGGTCTGACCAACAAATTGATTTCTGTCTGGTGAGACCCTGAGCAGAAGATCCAGTTAATCCCTGCCTGGACTCCTGAGATGATAAATTTATGCTGTTTAAGCTGCTAAATGTGCGGTGATTTGTTAAGGGCAGTGATAGAATGTGTATGAGTCAGCAAATACCTATTTTTGTATTTTTATGATATTCAAGTGATTTCTCTATCATCATTTTTATTCAGACTGAGATCATTACCTTCTAATCCTTTACTTTATTTTCTGTTCAACTCTTAATCTTTCAGTAGTTATTAGCCATGAAATGGTGTTGAAAGATAATTTGATGAGAGAAGCTACTATGAATAAAATTAGTGCATAGTTGTCAATTCAATTATAATGAAGACATTCAAAAGATGTAGACATTTTGTAATCTGGTGTAGGTACAAATGACTTCAAATTTTAAAAGGAAGGGAGAAAAGTGCTTATTAAGAACATTAGTCATACAAGGAAAATTCTCTTCCAAGCAGTCTCTACTTACACTAGAATATTGTAATAAGTAAGATGGTTACAGAGAAACAAATCCAAGCAAGCATTGGCAACAGTCATCACTGTGGGTGTAACATATGCTTAACATGTTGTATTGAAATAACCAGAAATGTTTGAGGACAGAGCTTTGAATTACTATCCTTCTCAATAAAATTTGTTAATTTGAATATGTGTGAATCTGAATATTCCATTGTACAGCAAATTGTTATATTCCATTATGAATATGCTCTTGACCTTCCACTATTATTGATTAGTGCTTGTAAGGATGGGGATTATCCACTTCAGAGCTCTTCTCTAAATAATACATGTCAGAAGAATTCACAGTTTGCCTGACTTTTCTTACTGCATTGATGCCCAGAAATTTTTTATGCTTTTTGTTATTTTTCTCCCAATGATTAAAAAAAATAATATCCTTTAATGTCTTAAAGATCAGAGAGTTATAAACATTATAAATACTTTTACTCACCATCCTTTTCCTGTTTGCTGCCCCCCCCATAATTTGCTCATATTATCCTTAAGTCTCAAAAGAGTGTGAACTAAGGCATTTTTAAAGCCCAAGATAAAAAGAAATGACTTTATATTCTAGTTTTTGTCAATAGCACTTGCATTTCCTCCCACCCCCCATTTTATGAGACTAAAATAAATAGTATAATAGTAAATCAGTTTTATTAATGTGCTCATATTAGAACTATCTTCTGCTTAGTAATGAGAGTATATTCAATACAAGTCTTTAAACACAACCTTTACTCTCTAAACATCTTTCCACCTAAATATTTGTATGTAAACTAAAATAATATGCATTATATGATGCTCAATATGTCCTTAATACGATCCACATGATTTAAAACTATAAGGCAAGTTGCTTTCTACCCTATCTTTCATTTTTGTCAATAACCAAATGCCCATGTTCTCCTCTAATTTAAGCCAGCTACTCTATTCATTAAGGCCAGTGTCTTGGCTTACTTCATAGGATTTCTCAGCCTGATACCATTGATTCCAAATATTTCTCTTTCTTAAATTACATTAAATTACATTGAGGCTCTTCATGAAAGTGAGTATTTTATTATGAACTTGTAATCAATTAATATTCTGGGACACCTATTCTACCTTGAAAATATTCCTCAAAATTGAAGGCAATGTTCCATTGTTTTCCAGTACCTACTGTTCCTACTGAAAAATCTGCTGTCATTTTGATTCTTATTCCTTTATTAAATCCTGTCTTTGCTGGTGGTGGTAGCGGTGGTCTAGGCACTCTTGATAATAACCTTATTGTTATATTATGATGGTGTTAATGAATTTTTAAAATCTCAACACAAAATTTTCTCAATTTCCAAGATTTCATCAGTGTTCTCAGAGTATTTCAGTATCAAAACATATAATTCTAATTTCTGTATGAATATTTTCATGTATGCTAAATATAATAATTGAAGTTTTATTTGTTTTCATCATCCAAAGTATTGATTACCTTTATCTGGATCACTCAATTTGAAGTTGATTCATCTTATTTACTCACTTGGGAAATGGCACTAAACAGAAATATGCTAGCTATGTGTACAGGTTTGGTGCTTTTTGACCAGCTTTCTTTTCTTTAGGTTGATGTGAGAACAGGCAAGAAGAAAATTCTATGCTAGAAGCAAAGGAAAATGAAACTGTTGTTTTGTCCTCCTTTTATTTTCTGTATTTCAATGTTACTAGGTTAGGTCTCTTGCTTTTAGTTGCTCCATAAGCACGTGAATCTGCACCTTCATTAAATCTCCAGCTTCATGTATGACCTCTTTCTCTGCTTTCTGTCTGCAACAATTTCAATTTTTTTTTTTAAAGTTGATGTTTATTAACTGCCACTTTGTTTTGTGAAATATTGCCATTTATTCTTTTTTTTTTTTTTTGTGGTACGTGGGCCTCTCACTGTTGTGGCCTCTCCCGTTGCGGAGCACAGGCTCCGGACGCGCAGGCTCAGAGGCCATGGCTCATGGTCCTAGGCGCTCCGCGGCATGTGGGATCTTCCCAGACCGGGGCACGAACCCGTGTCCCCTACATCGGCAGGCGGACTCTCAACCACTGCGCCACCAGGGAAGCCCTGCCATTAATCCTTAATGCATGTCATTCATTTCATTAAGCTATATTTCCTTTCTGTGAAGTCACACTAATGGTACATTGGTTTTTATATGACTCAATTTGAAAAAAAAAAAATGGCAGTGCTATATTTTTATTCCTTATATTAAGAAAAATGTAGTCACTTAAAGAATGCATTAAATAGTAATAAAGAGAAGATGAGATTGATATAACAATTTTTGGAATGTTATTTTTTTATGTCTTCATATTGAATAGATTACACAAAATATCTAGAATTTAAGCTCTTTAAAAGTATGGACCATGTCTTCATTCATCATATCTCTCTTCCTGGTGAAAGCATTGAATAGGGTATCAATAAATATCTACCAAATGAGCAACTTTATAGATGCTTTAGTTTTAAAAGTCTTTCTCTCTCTCTTTCTTTCTCTCTCTCTAAGTCACAGGCACACAGAGAAATTAAACATTACAACAAACATAGTCAGGTCTCTGTCTCTAAATGTATGAACAATTTTACTTGTAAGTGGGATTATTAGAGAAGAAATTCTAGTTAAAGGAAAGGGAGAAATAGAGAAGTTAGAAAAAAATTAATCCCATAATTTATATGGCTGGCAAAACAGGAAAACTCCAATCTGTTTCTTAAGCACCCCATCCACAAGAAATGAAGTGGATAATTTTATTTTATTGAACAAATGTATATGTAATAATGCCTGCTATGAGTCAGTCATTGATCTAAGCATGTTGCAAATTTTAATCCATTTAGATTTCATAACACACTATAAAATTAACGCCATTTTATATATGAAAAAACTAAGGCACAGAGGGTTTACATATCTTGTTAATGGTCTTAACAGCTAGTAAGTGTTGGAGTCAGTGTTGAATTTAGGCAATTAGATTTTTACTTTCATGGGTTTAACCATTAGTCTGCACTGCCCTATATAAGTATTTAAACACAGAATATTAAAGTAAAAAAGCCCAACAATGTAGATACCATATGACTGTTTTTATGATATATCATGGACATCAGTGTAATTTAACAAAATAAGCATCTAGTTTGTTACCCGTGAATTAGTATGCTGTTTCTAAGTCAACTCACTGGGCGGAGGTCAGTGAAATGTGGATGTACTTTACTGTGCATTGTTTTAGACTGATGTCTCCTTGGTCTTTAGCAGACATCAAATAAAATACATTAAAGCAGCACTAATAACTGCTATGAAATTATGCATGTATATATACATACACATATGTATACATGTATACAAACATATAGATATGTATCACTATATATAAAGAGTGAAATAAAACTTTTAATAAACAAATTTAGAGGAAAACAGATAAATAATAAATGGACTGATATTTAACATACATCTTAATCAAAAAGTCTTAACCTTATGCACACATCTGCCCCTTTCCATATTTAACTTATGTTTATAATACTTGGTAAACTTATTCAGAGCAAGGATCTTTTATTGAAACACACAGACACACTTGCATAGGAGCATTTATAATGTGACCTAGAGATATGGAAATGATTAGAGAAGATATAATGCTTCCTAAATTACATATCTTCATTCATTTAAAATATGTTTGCTTTCATTCTCTCAAATTATGGATCATTAGTTAATTGTCTTTATGTTCTTTAGTTTCAGAATAATATATAGACTTGTTTCAATTTAACAACTATGAAATTAATTCTATGATATAGGTTACTAGTTAAGGACTTCTTGATATCAGGAGCTATATTTTGAGGACTTAGCCCAATATTTTGAGTGCATTTTGCAGTTCATAAATCTGCAATGCACACATGGATGGCCTTACGTTTCTTCACACATCCTCTGATATCATCTGCAAAATTTTCATGTATGTGTATTTTGTATATGCATTAGTGTATATGAGAGAGAAAAAAAGAGGCTCATTAGATTTCCTCTTTTTAAATTTATCATGATAGAGGAATTTTTAGTAACAAAATGAGAGTTTGATCTCAATATTAACTGTCTGAAAAATTCTTTGCATAACTTGCCTAATTTCCAATTTTTTAATTTTAAACGAATTTAAAGCATTCATGATTACAGAGAATTATTTTACAGTTTACCATTAAAATGATTACTATTCATATTCAATCCATTAAATAATAACATTTACAAGGCTACAGTTATTGTTTGAAAGTGTTAACAGTAAGAATTTACCAAACATAATTGCTGACATACAAGAAATGCTTAATAAAATTAATGGTAATCTGACAATATAATTTATAATAGCTAAATAAATAATTATAGTAATATAGTTATATTTCTTTATCTCTTAACTCTAAAACACCTTAAAAATTGTAGATTTGATATTGCCTACTTCCCTCCTGGTTTGTTGAAGGATGTTAATATTTAATTTGCACTACAAAGGTGCCAGGACCTTCCAAGATGGCAAAGTTAGTCTGAGCTCATCCAAAAATAGTGCAAAACACAATACAAGGAGAGTATAAGGTTATGTAGGGATGAAGTGGAAAGTTGAAACAAAAACAGTTTTTTACAACAATCTTGCAGAAGATTGTAAGTGGCAGGATAAGAAATCCAGGTTTAGTTAGGTCAGTGGTGAGAGACCATTGAGAAAATTTTAGCTGGGCAATAATAGGATTAGAACTGTGTTTTATAAAGATAAAGCTAAGAACTAGGCAAGGGATGAATTTGGAGCAGTGGAAAATTCTAAGAATTAACCAGTCAGGAGACTTTCAGTAGAAAAGGGGGGAGTTGGAATAGTGGCAGAGAAATGACACTTTGTAACTGCACAACAATTGTAATTTGATTTGTTTCTCATTGTATCATTCGACTTCTTAAGAAATCTCATTAAGTAGGAAAGGGCAGATTACAAAAAACTACAATTTTTATTATATTTCCACAGTCTGTGAGAATAAGTAAGGTACTTGTCTGTAAAGATTGATGAGTAGAAGCCTTTCTTTTGAAAATTAGATATATATTTTTTCTCAGTAGAAACGATTTGTAAGTAAATATTTAGTAAATGGCAAATGATTGGTCATGAGAGACTAGTGTTGACTAAAAAAAAAAAAGCAGGTTTCTGTAAAATGGGAGAATGCTTATCACAGTGAGGAGTTTATTATTGGGGGAGGAGGGGCTTGGAAAACTTTTGTTTGTTTACTTTTTTTATAAGTTGAGAAAAACATATAAACATATTTTTCACTCTTAGGTCTCTATTTCAAATATTATAGTCATCGATTGTTAAATCACATAATACAGGGTTACCTACAAGGGAGTCATATACAATCAACTACTCATGGTAAAAAGTAAATATCACCCCAGTAATATAAAAACATATGTGTAGTATGTCAGTATTTTCATCATCTTACATGTGCTCTCTTTATATCTTTATATCTGTATCTGTATCATCCATATCTATAGCTATAGCTATCTATCTATAATTTACATATTTGATTCTATTTTTATGATATACTGAAAGGTAAACTATGAGAATAGTCATCAGGTTAGAGGTTACAGGGCTGGCATGGGAAGAATAAATTGAACAAAAAAGGACACAGGAACCTTGGAGTGATGGAAATATTCTATATCTTGATCATGGTGGTGGTTACCCAACTTTATACATTTGTCAAAACTGTACATCTAAAAGAAAATTTAATTTTATTGTGTGTGAATAATATGCTTTATGAACCTAATTTTGGGAAAAACATGTAATTTGTTATATACACGTAACCCCCTCGCCCTGCGGGAGGGAAGGGTAAGCCAAATTAAACCAGGTGAAAACATATGGTTTCAGATTTTATCCAAAGTAAATTACCTGTGCACCCAGCTTCCTCTCTTCATGAAAATGTAATTGGCATTGGTGACCATCCATCTTAAAAAGAAACTAAAATCATAATCACTAGGAGTCCAACAGTCTGACAAATTGTCAGATCAAGCAATTCTCAAGCAAATTCCAGGCAGAATTTTTGCTGGTAGGTTGTCTCTGTAAGAGGCTGATATGTGAAAAGACTAGTTCACTCATTGATTCATTAATCCAAAACATTGATTAACATATATGTGTCAGACTTTATTCTAGATGCTGGGTACAGAGAAGAAAACATGATAAAATCCCTCCTCTCATAGGGCTTATATTCTAGAGGAGACATATGATATACTAAAAAGTAAAACATAACACAAAATCAGCTAGTAAAAAAATTAAATCAGAACATCAATTCAGCTATGCTGAACTAGGAACTGGCTTTCATCCTCAAAATAAATTTTCAGCATAGCAACAGACTCTCCAGGATTATCAACAAACTGTTATCAATATATTACCCCGAAGTGTAATGGAAAGATTTCTTTATATTGATTTGAAGAGAGAGTGATAAAAGCCTCCTGTTTACCTTATTTCTGGATAAGAAGCATCGTGTTTTACATATTTACTGTCATCCCCAATAGCCAAGAGGTAGATTTAATAATATTACATGCCAGGCACAGTTCTCAGTACTTTCACGTATATTAGGCCATTTTTTTCCTGTGGAGGAGATGTCCCTCTCATCATCAGATGCAGTTGCCATTTGAGGAAACCAAAGCAGAGACCGGTAAAGTGACTTGCCAAATGTCTCTTAGCTTGTAGTAGCTTGGAGACACCTGATCCCAGGTACCCTGGTCCCAGAGTCCACATATGCCTACTCTGTATCTTTTCTCTATGTATGGTATCAGGAAGGCTATATCCCTTTGGATACACTCACAGTAAGCCTATCTGAGATGTGGTTGTAGGAAAATTGTTACCGAGTCCAAACTGCTACTGCTCACCACATGACAGAACAATAAATCTAGAGAGGATGTGTTGGGGCAAGGAATAGTGAATTTATCCAGAAAGCCAGCAGACAAAAAAGATGGTAGACTAGTGTCCCAAAGAACCATCTTGCCTGGGTTTGGATGCTGTTTTGCGTGTGCGTGTGTGTGTGTGTGTGTGTGTTTGTGTTTCATAGAAGAAAGAGGGGCTGGTGAGGAGGTAAAGTAAAAAGGCAATAAGTTGCTGCAAATATTTCCTGGTTCCAGCCAGACTCTGGAAGAGATGTGTTAATTTCTTCTTTCTTGCAGCCATTCACAGGTTGGCCTAGTCAGGATGTTTCCTGGGAGCTTAAACAAAGGTATTTTAGCTTAACACTCAGGCATGGGAAGCAGGGTTCCCAGAAATGGGCCATTATGTATACTTTAAGCTATAGTAACATTCCTTTAGTCATTAACTTGTAGCAAAAGTAATAAAATACAAAGGTTAAAGTAAAATAAATGAATCCAATATGGAATCAGATTAGTTCTTCACTACCACAAAATTCGAAAGTACTTGAGTTTCAGATATATTCTTCATACTCACCAGAAAAATTTCATGAAATTGGTTTGGGATGCCTCTTCCATACCACAAAAAGGCAGACTCTTTTTTTTTTTTTCTTTTGATATTAAAGAACCAACATTAACAAATGTATCTGGAATGTGAGAAGTAGAGTTTTGTGTCTGCTTTATTCACTACTATCTCCATGCCTCCCTAGGACAATGTCTGGCACATATAATTGTTTCATAAATACTTTATAATACATCTCTTTGGGTTTCACTGCCAGGTATTAGTTTCTCAGATTGCTGTTTATGCATCTCTTATGTTAAAGTAACCAAATTAGCCTCAAAATGGAGTTCCTCATGCCAAGTGCCATGTCAGCAACCTACAGCTTAACTAAATTTCTATGCTCCACTACCTTGGAAAAGGAAGCCCTAGATCAACCAATCAGTGCTTACCTACTCAACACAAGTTACCAGACCTGGTTTCAAGACTTCCCTTTTCTCCATAAAAGGAAAGTAACCTTGTTTTAATCAACCATCAAATGCTCAGTATACCTTCCTTATCTCTGTTCAGTTTGGTCTGTAAAAATCTCTCACCTTCTACAGCTTATTGGAGCTCCTTTCTATCTGCTAGCTTGGATGCTGCCCAATTCATGAATCACTGAATAAACACCTACCAGGTCAGTAAATTATCTGTGGAAAATTTCATTTTAACACTTATAACTTTTTATCTTCTCATTATGTGTGTGTATTATCCTGGTCAAATCTCCTGCGGTTTGAAATGGGGTTGGAAAAATATCAGTACATTTCAAAAATTTCATAAAGTTGCTGTTATTATATTCTAGTAAACCCCACCCTGTTATTTCCACTTCAACATTTTTCTATTGTACAAATATTTGGGATTTGATTAGTGAGAAATCATAATCTAATTGCTACGTCCTTAGCCTGTCATGATATAAGGAAGATTATCCTACCCCATAGTTAATAATAGATACTGCTTAAAATTAACAAACTTCTTTCATCCAATTCCCCCACATGCTACCCCTGGATGAAGATGGTCAAAAGGTACAAACTTCCAGTTATATGATACATGATATGATACATGTACAACATGATGACTATAGTTAATGCTGCTGTACAGCATATTTGAAAGATGTTAAAACAGTGGATCCTAAAAGCTCTTATTACAAGGAAAAAAATCTTTTTTTTTTTATATATGAGATGATGGATGTTAACTAAACTTATTGGGGTTATCATTTCACAATATATATATAAGTCAAGTCATTATGCTGTACACTTTAAATTTACACAATGCTTTGTAGCAATTATAAATAGATATAAATCTCAATATAACTGGAAATATAAAATAAAAATACGAAAAAAAAAGCAAAAAAAAAACCCCTCACACCAGACCCTGTGCTGGGCTATTTATATACCTGACCTCAGTAATGATAAATAACCAACATTAACACATGCATGTGGAATGTGAGTACCTTTATAAAAGTCATGTGCATTGCCTGGATAATCACACTAACTTTACAGTTGTGGAAGCGAAAGCTCATAAGAGTTCTCTGTATGCCCAAAGGTCCACAGCTAATGGTCTGTCTGACTTCAAAATCTGTGCTCTTTCACTCTGCCATATCGCCCCTGGCTCACCTCACAGTTTTGAAGCATTCTTCTGCCCTTTGCCTTCAACTTGTGACAAGTTTTTGGCTTCTTTTAGAGTGAAAATTTTAAAGGAAAATAAATTGCTTGCTCTGCGCCTCTGAGAAGTGGCATAATGTTACATTGAGAAGAGTATCAGATATGGAAAATATGTAGGCGGTTCATTCAGGCAAAAGCAATAAGTAAATTGTAGGGAATTACTGCTGGAGGTGGCAACAAAAGATGACAGTGAATATTTTCAGCCCCTTCAAAAGTGCAGAGCAAAATGATTGGGTTTCATAATGAAGTCAAAAATTAAATATTTTCTCTCCAAGCTGATATTAAAATATTAATGTTGGCATAACTTCAGTGAATCAAAATCCAACAAATAAATATAGTGCATAACTGTAAATTTATTTTTTAAACTTCACTTCCAATAGGATGAAGTTAAAATGCATTGAAAATATGTAGGAGTATGGATTCAGGGCAAGGATATATATATATCCTTTCTCACCTCACAGAGGAGAAAGCTTTGTGAAGATGGAGGCAGTGATTGGAATGATGTGGCTTCAAGCCAGGGAATGTCAGCAGCCACCAGAAGAGATAAGGAATGGATTCTCCCATAGAGCCTCCAGAAGGCGTGAAACCTTACAACACTTTGGTTTAGGATCCTGCCTTCAGAAATGTGAGAGAATAAAGTTCTGTTGTTTTTCAAGCTACCAGATCTGTGGGGATTTGTTACAGCAGGCATAGGAAACATACAGATTTTGGTAACAGGAACTGGGATGCTGGTATAATAAATATGTAATATATGAAAGTGGCTTGAGAACTGGTAAAGGGTAGAGGCTGGAAGAATTCTGAGGTGTACAGTAGCCATAAGAAACTAAGACACACATATTTAGACATTTTTAACCAAAAGATTTTTACATGTTTTCATCAGCATGCACTATATTTACTGCTGCTCCATAATAGACCCTACTGAGAATACTATAACTTACAATAAGAACAGAAACAACCACCTAGAAAAAAATTGATGGGGAAAAAACAACAAAACAAAATACTTACGTGGGGAGGAAATTAATGAGTCAAACCATTCATTCATGCCAATTGCTCTCTTAGTGGCTGCATAGAGTATCACCACTCATAATGCTGCATAAAATACAACCTTTCCTTTCCAATATAGTTCTTACACACAGACTTAACATTTTTCTAATAGTTTTTTTTTAATTCTGGATTTGTTAAGGTATAATTGACAAATAAAAATTATACATATATATTTAAGGTGTACAATGTGATCCAGAAATCCCATTTATGGGTATATATCCAAAGGAGATAAAATCACTACCTATAAAAGAGATACTTGCACACCCATGTTCACTGTGGCATTATTCAGAGAAGGCAAAATATGGAAACAACCTAAGTGTTCAGAGACAGATGAATGGATAAAGAAGAAGTGATATCTATATACACACACAATGAAATAGTTTTCTTAATATCAATTCCCCTGTTGAATATGTGAGTTAAGTGTTGTATGCTTTTAAAAGGCTTTTAGTACTATTCCTAAGTTTCCTTCAAGAATGTTTGTACCAACGGCAACAAATCTTAATGACATTTAATTCTTATATATTCTCTCCCAACCATGAATGGACAGTATTATTTAAATATTTTGCCAATTTGTAGACTTCATTATTTTAATGTGAATAAATTTGAATAGGAATGGGATTGAGGTAATTTCAAAACATCATGTCTGGCTTTAAAGATGGAAAGGGACTCATGTATCAAGGAATGTTGACATCCTCTAGAGGCTGGAAAAAGAAGCGTATTGTTCTTCCTAAAAGTCTCTAGAAGCAATGCAGCCTTGATGGCACCTTGCTTTTAACCTGGTGAGACCAATTTAGAAGTTCTGATCTCCTGGACTTTAAGATAATAATTTTGTGTTGCTTTAAGATGGTAACTCTGCGATATTTGCCTCACCAGCAGCAGGACACTAATACTACATACATACTTATAATTGTTTCTGTATCTATCTAATTGTACTAATATTAAGCCAAACAGGGGTTCACAGTGCATTTCCAACTTTAATCCAGTAAAACAGGGTCATTCTAGCCTTTCCCTTTTGATTACTTGAAAGTTCCCTCTTTGACAATGAGAAACCTGCCCCCCTACAATCCACCATCCATTTATTTGTTCAACCCTTGTATTCATGTAAAGCAGTTTTAAACTTGTTAATGTCTAATCCCCATGAAAAAATTAAAAAATACCAGGTTGAGTACAGTGCTTATGATAAGTTAGTTCCCTTTGTCTTTATTTAGCCTTAAGCTTTCTAGTCAAACCAACGTTCTCCATAGTTTCTTCTTAGGTCATCTTGTGTTTTTATTCTCATCCCTTTAGTGTCATTGTGTCATACATTTATGATATAATTTACATTCTATCCAGGATTGAGTTTTTGTGTATGTATTTGTGGCTTGTTTGGTTGGTTTTTCAGTTTTACTTTTGAATTTGAGTTTGCACACTTTAGAGTTCTCTTTGTGATGTCCAGGTCTATGCGTTTTGACAAATGTACGCAATTATATATTCACCCTCTCAGCACCACAACATGGTCCCTCCACCTTAAACTTACATTTTTAATCCTCTTTGTAGTCAAACTCTCCCCATCTACAACCTCTGGAAACCACTAATCTGTTTTACTTCCCTACAGCTTTGCCTTTTCCAGAATGTCATATGAATGGAATCACACAGTATACAGCCTGACTTCTTTCACTTAGTAAAATGCATTTAAGATCTCTCCATGTTGTGTGACTCAAAAGCTCATTCTTACGTGTGGATGAATAGTATTCCATAACACAGATATATTGCTGTTTATTCCCCTGTTGAAGGATATATTTTTTGCTTCCAGTTGGCTTTGGCATAAACATAAGCTTTTAACTCACTTGGTAAATACCTAGGAATGTGATTGCTGGATTATATAGTAAATTTAAATGCTTATAAGAAAAAGCCAAGCTGTCTTGCAAAGTAGCTGTCCCATTTTACACTTCCACCCACATGAATGAGAGTTCTTGTTGTTCCAGAAATTGTTATTGTCAGTTTTCTGTATTTTAGCCATTTTGATTGGTGAGCAGTGGTATCTCATTATGTTTTTAATTTTCATTTCTCAAATAACAAATTATGTTCAGCAACATTTTCATGCACTTATTCATTATCCATATATCTTCTTTGGGGGAATTTTCTGTTTTTTTGTCCACTTGTATAATTGTGTTACTTTCTTATAGTTGAATTTTAATATAATTTTTATTGAAATTTAGTTAATTTACAAATTGTATTAGTTTCAAGTATACAGCAAAGTGATTCAGTTATATATATATATATATACACATATATATGTATACATATATAAATATATATACATATATATATACATATATTTGTTCTTTTTCAGATTATTTTCCATTAAAGTTTACAATATATTGACTACAGCTCCCTGTGCTATACAGTAGGTCCTTGTTTACCTATTTTATATGTAGTCATGTGTATATCTTAATCCCAAACTCCTAATTTATCTCCCCTCCCCACTATCCCTTTTGGTAACTGTAAGTTTGTTTCCTATATCTATGAGTCTATTTCTATTTGGTAAATAAGTTCATTTGTATCGTTTTTTAGATTCCACATATAAGTGATATCATATGATATTTGTCTTTCTCTGTCTGGCTTACTTCACTTAATATGCTAATCCTAAATTCATCCATGTTGCTGCAAATGGCATTATTTCATTCATTTTTATGGCTGAGCAATATTCCATTGTATATATGTATCACATCTTCTTTAATCCGTTCATCTGTCAATGGGCATTTAGGTTGCTTCCATGTATTAGCTATTGTAAACTGTGCTGCTATGAACATTGGGGTATGTGTATCTTCTCTCTCTCTCTCTCTTTTTTTTTTTTTTTTGGTTTGTTGTTTTGGTTTTTGGCTGCACCATGTGTGGCATGTGGGATCTTAGCTCCCTGACCAGGGATCAAACCCATGCCACCTGCAGTAGAAGCGTGGAATCTTAACCACCGGACTGCCAGGGTAGTCCCTGCGTATATCTCTTCTAGTTAGAGTTTGCTCTGGATATATGCCCAAGAGTGGGATTGATGGATCATACGTTGACTCTGTTTTTTAAGGAACCTTCATACTATTCTCCATAGTGGCTGCACCAAATTACATTCCCACCAACAATGTAGGAGGGTTCCTTTTTCTCCACACATTTTCCAACATTTATTATTTGTAGACGTTTTAATGATGGCCATTCTGACTAGTGTGAGGTGATACATCACTGCAGTTTTGATTTAATCTCTCTAATAATTAGTGATATTGAGTGTCTTTTCATGTACCTGTTGGCCATCTATATGTCTTCTTTGGAGAAATGTCTATTTAAGTCTTCTGCCCATTTTTTTTTTATTAGGTTGTTTGTTTTTTGATATTGAGCTGTATAAACTATTTTTATATTTTGGAAATTAATGCTACTTGTCAGTAGCATTGTTTGCAAATATTTTCTCTCAGTCTATAGGTTGTCTTTTGTTTTGTTTATGGTTTCCTTTGCTGTGCAAAAGCTTTCATATTTCATTAGGTCTCATTTGTTTATTTTTGGTTTTATTTCCATTATTCTAGGAAGTGGATCCAAAAAAATATTGTTGTAATTTATGTCAAAGAGCATTCTGCCTATGTTTTCCTTCAGAAATTTTATAGTATCTGGTTTTACATTTAGGTTTTTAATCCATTTTGAATTTATTTTTGTATAAGATGTTAGAGAATGTTCTAATTTCATTCTTTTACATGTAAGTGTCCAGTTTTCCCAGCACCACTTATTGAAGAGGCTGTCTTTTCTCCATTGTATATTATCACATCCTTTGTTGCAGATTAATTGACCACAGCTGTGTGGGTTTATTTCTGTGCTTTCTATCCTGTTCCATGGATCTATATGTCAGTTTTTTGTGTCAGTACTATACTGTTTTGATTACTGTAGCCTTGTAGTATAGTCTGAAGTCAGTGAGTGTGATTCCACCAGCTTCATTCTTCTTTCTCAAGATTGTTTTGGCTATTTGGGGTGTTTTGTGTTTCCATCCAAATTTTAAAATTTAAAATGTTCTGCTGAAACATGTGTCTCTGTTATGTAAATTCTTTCATATATAAATGATGAATAGGGGAGTGATGTCAAAATAATGTAGAAAGCATTTGGATAATAATTTTTATTTTCTAGCATGTTAATATCTTGAAACTCCTAATGATAGTAACTGACTACAGAGTATATTAACAATGCTGATACAGCAGAAATGCAAAGTTATTCATCATACCCCTTCAGTCCACTTTCTTCCTCTTTACTCATTTTGGCCATGTGTTTTGTAGTGCTTGTCACATGGAATGTAAGATCTTGGAATATTTGTCACATTAAGTTTTCTCAATCCTTTGCATCCATTTCCATCAATTTACCTTTTCCAAACTTTTTAAATGAACTTAATGTATTTACCAAAAAAATTTATCATTAGTACCTTATACCATTTTTGACTTTGCTATATTTTTAACAAATTTAAAAATTAGTATAACTATTTTTATTACAAAGCCACAAAAATTTTGATTAGCCTGTCTTTTCTGCCAAAGTTTTTTCAACTCCCACTTAATTTTGGAAAATAGAAAGTTTTTGAGGAACACAGTATGTTGCATTATAACCTGAATACCTGTACAAGAAAGAAGAAAACTCAAAAGATAGTTGTTATATTCAAGAGCAGAATTGAAAGGAAGTAGAAAGATTCTCAAAGCTTGAAAACTCAAAAATTTGTAAAAGAAAAACTTTTGTGGATCCCAAACAGTCTGTTTCCTTAAGAAACAAAAAAACCTTTGAAAATAAAGGTCTATTCAGAATTCTCTGTCAAATACAAAAACTCACTGTTGCCCAAAGCTCAGACTAAAGCTATTACCTTTCCATCCAAATTTTTTCAGTCCTCAAATTGACTCCCATTAATTTAAGAATTGAGGCTTTGCAGCAAAATGACAAATAAATTAGTCTTAGTAATTATGCCAAGAAAAGAACTTTGAGTATGTTTCCAGTCAAGTGGAACTGACTGGAAGCAAATAAGGAAGAGGCCCAAAAGTATATAAGGAATGACATATTGCCAATGAAATACCTGTCTTAAAATTACCATTTTCTGTGGGAATGTCAAAATAACTTATGGATCCTCAAACTGAGAAAGTAGCAAATAGAATAGTGATCATAAGAAATAATTAACAAGAAAGTTATTTGCTTCCCAACTAGGTTCCAGGGACCATGGACAAGGGAGTCCCTCCCAGAGATCAGATCATGTTCTATTTAAGAAACCTTTTCTTCTTCAAGACAGAAGATTTGATGATCAAATATGTAGGATTTCACCCATTTTATGGACAAAATTTTCTGTGTCTTCCATGTTTCTCTTTTGGATTGAAAATTGTTAGTGCTTCTGTTTTATCCCTTCACCTCATTTTGGGGTGTGTATTTCAGTTCAGAGTTTGTGAGATCACAGAAAAACCCATCTGGAACTGACAGAGAATGTTTGGAGATTCTGGAATGAATGAATATTGTATTGATTGAATAGGATTTGGGGTATTTCCTTTGAGAGGGTTTGAGATTGTTCTAAACACAAAACGATGGGCACATTAGGATATTTGTAGAATAGAAGGCAGATTATAGCAGACACTAATTGTCCACCAAAAATTGTAATTTCTTTTCCATAGAATATAATTTTTTTCCTGTAAACAACTAACCAACCAGGAACTACTTTTCCCAGCCTCGACCTTCTCCTCCTCACACCCCTGCCTTTAGTCGGGGTCAAATGACTAGTCTGCTGCCATGGAATGTATGCAGAACTGATGTGTTTCACGTCTAAGCTGAGGATGATGTCAAGTCTATGTCCCAGGCATCAGCACGTCATTACTCCATCAGCTGAATGTTCTTGCATAAAACTACCTTGTAGGTCTAGTGATGCAGATGGCAGTTTACAACTCTGAACAGGGCAGAATTCACCTCTTACCTCTTTGCTGAAAACCCACAGAACCTCATGCGGCTGTAATAAGGACAATTATTAAAACTGTCGCACTAAACTGTTTAAATGTAGCAGTCTTTTTACAGCAGCTAGCATTACATAAAAGATATAATGATGACATTTAACATGTTGGTTTCATTTTTCCTTTATATAATGACAAGAATCTATAGTATAATTTTACACTAGTCCTATCAATTTATAGTTTTAGGCTAACCTCAAATGAAGCAGATATCCAAATCAACAGAACATATTTTAAATGCTATAAAATTGTTGTGTATATACGTATATGAGTGTAAGGCAGAGAGAGTTCTCTTGTTATTATGTATTGTATTTCAAAAGTGGCACACATGCAAAAGCTTTTATTATTTGTATTTAATCAGGAGGTACTTGATAACTTAGATGAGTTAAATTGCATTGTGATTTTGGAACAAGGGAAGTATACACATCTGTGGCCATCTTATAAATAGTATGAGCTATCGAAATTACATTGGGGTCTTGAGGGTTAGAATGCTATTAAATTAGGGAATATTTAGCTATTATTTATAAGAATCATAATCATTCAAGGATATACATGTTATTTAAAAGTGATATTTTGAATATTTGTAAGTCAGAATTTATGTATGCAAAAGATTCAGGCAAAATTATTATCTCAGTCACAATATTTTTGGCTATAACTTTACAAAAGGAGCTATAAATGCCTCCATCTATGTATCTACTTATCTATCTATCTAATAATGTATAATCTTCATATTTTGTTCTGAAAATTACTTTACCTTAGTTATTGTCAAGATACTTTCCAATTCATAGCTGTATACGTAAATATTGGGCACAATCTTTTATATATTTTACTTTTGTATGAACTGAAAGTGTTATGAAACAATATAGAATGACACGTGTTTACCTAGATAACCACTAAATTAGGTACAAGATAAAATTTCAGTATCCTTGTTTACAGAAGAATTACCTTCTACAAACAAACCAGAAAACTGGTTAGAATGCAGGCTCTGGTTTACATGTTTCTATGAAACAGAACATTTACATTTAATCTTATGGATGAAAAATTGAAGACATTTGAAAAGACATTATTATTTCTGAGAATAGAATAAACAACGTAAAGTTAGATGTGCAGGTTAATTGGCATTTAATAGATTAAAAACTGAAACATTCACTTTTCAGTTTCTCACACCTTATATAACTGAGAAAAGCACTTAAATTTGATTTCATTTTCTTGCCTCTCAATCTTTGCTTGCCATTTGATTGACATTCATCACTTGTTCTTGTATCCTCTTTTTTCTTGAAACATGTTTATGGTTTTTAAAATGTGTTTACTTTGAATAATCTTACATTTGGATCACCCTGAGGAAAATAGAATCAGAGAAATATCTTTTATCTTTCTAGTCTTTAACTGTCGTAAAAATGCTCTCTGTTAGTTGTTATAGCATGGCAGGCATAAAAAACAAACAAACAAAAAAAGTAAGAAGGTCTTTTAAGAGTACATACAGTGAAATTTATTCCTTTTAATTTAAGTGTAGTAGTATGAGTCTGCTATAAATATACTCATATGCCTAAGGGGAAATAGAATACCTAATCGATGGACACTGCTGTCATTATCTTGCTGTCTATTATGGGGAATATTAAGGATTAATTATATAACAGAGTGAGCAGTGTCTTACACTACATTTATACAAAGCTTCAGACACTTCCATCCTGTGGTCAGTGGATAATGATTTCCCTTCCTCATCCTCTTGGACAGTGTCAATGCTTTCTTTCTCAGCACAATCACAGTTTAAGGCTTGGACAGTAAATTTATATTATCAAAACCGAAACTCCATAATTTCACATAAATCAAGCACTTGATTAGTCAAAACGCGTCTTTCTTTCAAAAGAACAAAAACAATGTTGTATCAATTTTCTAGGGCTGACATAACAAAATACCACAGACTATGTCACTTAAGCAACAGATTTTTTTTTTTTTTTGCTTTTTGTTTGTTTGTTTTTGTTCTGTTTCCCACATCTTTATCGGAGTATAATTGCTTCACAATTTTGTGTTACTTTCTGCCACACAAAAAAGTGAACGAGCTGTACGTACACATATATCTCCATATCCTATCCCTCTTGACCCTCCCTTCCACCCTCCCTATTCCACCCCTCTAGGTCATCACAAAGCATCAAGCTGATCTCCCTGTGCTATGCAGCTGCTTCCCACTAGCCATCCATTTTACACCTGGTAGTGTATACGTGTCAGTGTTACTCTCTCACTTCGTCCCAGCTTTCCCTTCCCCCAGTGTCCTCAAGTCTGTTCTCTACTTCTGTGTCTTTATTCCTGCACTTCCACTAAGTTCATCAGTACCATTTTCTTAGACTCCATATATATGCGTTAGCATACGGTATTTGTTTTTCTCTTACTTCAGAATGAAGTGACTTACTTCACTCTGTATGACAGACTCTAGGTCCATCCACCTCACTACAAATAACTCAATTTCTTTCCTTTTTATGGCTGAGTAATATTCCATTGTATATATGTGTCACATCTTCTTTATCCATTCATCTGTTGATGGACACCTAGGTTGCTTCAATGTCCTGACTATTGTAAATAGTGCTGCAATGAACATTGTGGTACATGACTCTTTTTGAATTATGGTTTTCTCAGGGTATATGCCTAGTAGTGGGATTACTGGGTGGTATAGTAGTTCTATTTCTAGATTTTTAAGGAACCGCCATACTGTTCTTCATAGTGGCTGTATCAATTTACATCCCCACCTGCAGTGCAGGAGGGTCCCCTTTTCTCTACATCCTCTCCAGCACTTATTGTTTGTAGATTTTTGATGATTGCCATTCTGACTGCTGTTAGGTGATACCTCATTGTGGGTTTGATTTGTATTTCTCTAATGATTAGTGACGCTGAGCATTTTTTCATGTGTCTGTTGGCAATCTATATGTCTTCTTTGGAGAAATGTCTATTTAGGTCTTCCACCCATTTTTGGATTGGAGCAACAGAAATTTATTTCTCACAGTTCTGCAGGCTGAAAGTCCAAGGTCAAGGTGTTGGCAGGGTTGGTTTCTCTTGGTTGTTCTTCTCTTCTCACTGTGTCCACAGATGGTGTTTTCTCTATGTGCAGGCAATCCTGGTATCTCTTCCTTTTCTTAGAGGTATACCAGTCATATTAGATATGAGCCCACCCATATGACCTCATTCATCCTTACTTACCTCTTTAAAAGCTCTATCTCCAAATGAAATCACATTCTGAGATTTTGGGAATTAAGACTTCAACATATGAATGGGGGGCACAATTCAATCTATACCACATATATTTGTATGTTTTATAAATTATTTTTAAATGCATTGATAAAGTATAAGGAAAGTAAGAATTTCTTAGATGCCAGGAACTAAGGGAGGTCAATAACATTACAAAGCAAGAAGAATACTAAAGGCAATTTTCACCATAAGAAATTTTGAGTTTTGTTTTCTGTGACCTTGTTAGAAGTTGGGAACATGAAACAAATTACAGAGCCCATACAAGTTTTAGAGTCTAATAGAAACCACCTCCCACAGAAATATGATGAAAGTTCTACATTCTCAGTGTAAAAGTAAGCTAAAATATAATTGTATTCCCTCATAGGAGACATGAAAATTCTGATTAACTTATTTGGAGATATAGAATGGATAATTGAAAATAAGAGAGAGATTGAAAAACTATTTTTTTTAAATATTCAGATTCTTAGATGGAAATTTCTCAGCAATTACTTCTTTTACCTATTTTGAATCATAAATTTTATACAGTATGCAGATTGAACAGTTTGATAAATTATTATACCTAACAAACACACAGTACTGATATAGATCATTTCCAGCACCCATAGGCTTCTTTCTGATCAATACCACCTTCCCAAAAGGTAACCAGTATTCTCATCTCTGTTACTCTTGATTGGTTTTGACTGTTTTTGTACTTTAAATCAGGGCTGGGACTAGAGAGGTGCAAATGAAGCCTTGGGACTCCAAATTCCACAGTGATCAAGATAAATATTTTAATATAACATTTTTTAAAAAGAAAAATTATTGAAAAAAATCCACAGTGAAAAAAAATGACAGAATATGAAAGTCCTAGATTTTGTACTGACAATCAAACCATTGAATTTTAGCCATATTTGTGGGTACACAGGGATATCTCAAAGTGGAAATTGCATTTCCCTGATGTCTGATGATGTTGAGTCATTCTTATTTGCTTGTTTCTGATTTGAAAATATTCTTTTGTGAAGAATTTGTGTATTTTCTTATTAATCTGTGAGAGTTCTTTGCATACTCTGGCTGTGAATCTCTAGCCGGTGTATGCATTGAACATTCATGTTCTGGTTTCTTTCTTTTGCATTCATTTTGTGATGTCTTTTGATTAACAGAAATTCTTACATGTAATAAATTTGAATGTATCCCCTCTTGTTCATAATTATTCTAATAATTAGGCTATATGGTAGGCAGAGCAATGCCCTCTTCAAAATAGAAAAATAATCACACCCTAATCCTTGCAACTTATAAATATATTACTTACTTGCAAAGGCTTTGCAGATGTGATTAATTTAAGATTAATTTAGAGGTCTTGAGATGTGAAGATTGTCTTGGTCTATCTGGAAGGGTCAAATGTAATCACAAAGGTCCTTATAAGAGGGAGACATAATAAATTTGTGTGTTTTTTAAGATATGACATTTGTAGTAATTTGTTAAGTCAGAATAGAAAACTAATACAGATTTTGGTACCTGGAAGTTTGGGGCTACTATAATAAATATCTAAATATTTCAAATTTGCTTTAGGATGGGTAATGGATAGAGCATGAGGACTTTGAGGAGCATGATAGAAAAAGCTTTGCTTGACTTGAACAGACTGTTAGCAAAAATATGAACATTAAGAACTCTGCTAGGGAGATCTCAGGAAGTGAGGTGCATGGTAGTGAAAAACCTATATTGGGATACTTACATCAGCATAAACAGACTTTTGGTAAAAATAGGGACATTAAAGGAGCATTTGGTGAGGACTCAGAAGGAAATATGTTATTGGAAACTGGATGAACGGGAATCTTTATTATACAATGGGAGAAATCTTACTTTGTTGAATTACAACCTGTAGTTATATAACAGGTGGAACTTGTAAGTGATGAACTTGGATATCTGGCTGAGGAGATTTCAAAGAAAACCCTCAAGGGTGTGATCTAGTTTCTTCTTGCTGCTTATAGTAAAATGTTGCTTACACAGAAAAGGAGGGAAAAACTGTTAAGCAAAAAGCAGCCACGGCTTGATGATAATGAAAATTCTCAGTTTATCCAAACTGTAAAGGATGGTAAAATTAGGACAATTGCTGTCACAAAGCTGGGGTGTGCCTGGACATCTTTGGCTTGTATCTTGGAAGGGTCAAATATTTATTCAGTTACAAAAAGTCTCTTTCAAAAAATTAAACATATGATTCATGGATTCCCTCAGCCACATCAACATAGAAACCAGGAATGGAGATAGGCTTATTCAGGAAAGATCTGTGAAGGAGCCTTTTGTCCAATGCAATGAATTTCCCTGAAATAAACAGGGAACCCACAGGGTTATTGCAAATGCTACACCAAAATAAACACTGCCAGCATGGACTAAAAGGTAAAGAAGAACAAAAGAAGGCTATAAGATTCCCAAAATTCTACAGGAAGGAAACAGATGAATAAAATGTATTTGATATAAATACATGCCATCTTCATGAAAAAGGAAGGAGATTCCAAGAGTGAAACCATGAGCCAGAGTATGGACCCATGAACCACAGATTATTACCAAACCTTGAAACTTAACACTGTTAGCCTAGGCTGACTTCAAAACTATTTGACAAGTGACTCCTTTTACCTTTCATTGTTTTCACTTTTGAAAGGGTGTTGTCTACACCTTGCATAGAATGTCTGTCCCACCATCGTATTTTGGGACATATTACTATTTTTCTAGTTTTGTAAACCACATATGGAGTGGAATTTTGTCCCAGGAACAATCTTACCAGAGTCTCAGCCATATCTGATTTAGATGATGAGATTTAAGTCTTTTGAGCTGATGAATATTAAATGAAATCTTGGATTATGAGTCAATGTTTTAATGAGTTTTGGGGATATTGGGATACAATGAATGCATTTTATATGTAGATGGATGTAAATCTTTAGAGACCAGAAGGCATCCTCAAATATGTCCACACTCTAATTTCCTGAATATGTGAATATGTTACCTTATGGTACAAAATAAATTGCAGATATGATTAAGTTAAGGGTCTTGAGATGCTGAGATCTTTGTAGATAATGCAGTGGACCCAATAAAATAATCAGTGGTCTTATAAGAGGGATTTAAGTGGTCACAGAAAGAGAGAGAAATTAAAGGATGCTATTCCGGTGACTTTGGAGATGGAGGAAGCGGCCATCAGCCAAGTAATACAAGTGGCCACTAGAATTGGGAAAATACAAGGAAACAAATTATTCCCTAGAATATCTAGAAAGAACACAATCCTTCCTATATCTTGATTTTAGGATTTCTGACCTCCATAACTGTGAGATAATGTATCTGTTGTTTTAAGCCTCTATGCTTATGGTAAGTTTTTCAACAGAAATTGGAAATTAATACTATCAGGTTTAAGAGACATTTATTTAACTCAAATCCATAAATATATTTCCATCCAACTTTGTCTAGAAGATTTACTGTTTTACCTTTCACATGTAGGTTATGTAATCGACCCAAATTGCATGGGTAATCAAATAACCCAGAACTATATTATTTCCACACTCAATTACAATGATGCCTTTGTCCTTTGTTAGAAACAAGTTACTGTGCATTGTTGATCTGTTTCTAGACTCTCTATTTTGTTTCATTGGTCTATATTTCCTTCTTCACACTTTATTAATTTTTGATATCTTGTCTCTGATAGAAATTGTTTTCTAGTTTTATGTTATGAATTATATTTGTCTCAGTTATTTTAAGTCCTTGGCATTCCCATATATTACATGTGTAGATAAAAATGGGGAAAAATAGACAGTTTTCCAAAAATAAAGCTTAATTAAGAACACTACAAAATACTCTTTAGGCACAAAGTTCTACAAGACAGAGGAAATGATAAACAGTGAAGATGGTAATAGGTGGTTAATTCTAAGCAAACGGGCTGTTTTAAACAATACAATATATAAGAACACAGTACAACTAAAATGCATCACAGCAATAACATATATATTACAGAAGTAAAAACCTAAGTTAAAGTATTCTGAGTTGGGTGATGTGATCTAGGTATGTTAGAGATTATGATCCCTTTTCATTTCATATGCTAAATAAACCTATTAAAATTTATAGGCTAAATAAAATATTAATAAAAGACTGCATAATTTTTTAACAAGTAGAGGTAAAAATTTAATGTAAATAATAATCCAAATAAAGAGAAAGAAGAGAATAAGATAAATAGAAAGTTGAGATAAGACAAAAAGAAAGCCAAAAACCTAAGATATTAAAAATAAACTAAAACCAATGACCTAAATCAAAGGGTGGCTGACTGACACCTGGTTAGCACTGACCTTGGCTCCACTAGGTAACTTATTCTTAACCCTTACGTATTTTCAGATGATGTCATCTCTCATCAACATACAGCTCATTCTCAAAACCTCAGTCTATTAGTTTAGCTTCTGATGTGGAAAATACATTTCTGATAGTCATTAGATTATCTTGGTCTTATATTTGGACCAAGCATTTTTTTTTGCCTAATGGTCCAATATTTGCAATATTTTTGTTGGCTCCATATTTGGTGGTTCATATGCATCTACAAATGCTAAGAGGAAAAAGAAACTTTAGTAGTAGAAAATCATTTTGTGAGTACAAAGCATCAAGGAAATACAGACAAATACATCAAAAGAGTATCCTGTATTTAAAAACAAAAAACCTAAACTAAACTAAAACTAAAATCAAGTTGGAATAGTGTATTGCTATAAAATAGAGATATACTATGTTATGAAAATTTTCAAATATAAAAGACCCTTAATATCACCTAGTCAAATATCATATTTTAGGCAAGTGATTTATAGCTGGATATTTTTGGTAACACCCACATTTTTGAATTTCAATAAAATAAATTATAATATAAGAAATTTTAAGGTGAATTCTATTACTTAATGCAAAGTACACAACACATTATGAGTTGCAAAATTTATGGCCATATTGAGATGGACCTAGTTGCACTATAACTGACACAATTAGGTCAACCTTTGGGATACATTGTAAATTTTATAAGACCTTAGAGGACTAGAAAAGTGTCTGAATCTCTAGCACAGTTTGCTCATATTAAGTGTCTTACAGATATATTCTTGTTTAATAAACAAATACTTCTGATCACAGATCCAAATGATAGGTTTTAAATCAGATTTAATGCTCAAGATGTTACAGTATTTTTCATAAACAGTGTTTTTTTCTTAATTGATTAGTACATAAAACATTGAATAACATTTAAAATCTATGATTTACTTTCTCTGGTGAGTATTGATATGTTTTTCAGACTAAATTCTTAACCTCTTATATTTACCGAACAATTTTTAAAATAAATCCATGTTTTATTTTTACAAAGCAGCACAAAAATGTGGAGAATGGAAAGCAAATTCTCATAGGTATGCCAGTACGACCCTTCTTGAAGTTAAATACATGGTTGAACAATGTTATATTAGTATCCATTTAGTCTAAAAATATTTATTATTATTTTAACTAACGTGTTTTGGTAGGAAAACACTGCATAAATTTTCTGAGAACAATGAAAATGAAGTTGATGTAAAATTCAACTGATTGTAAGGAGCTGTGAGTTTCAATTTATGTCCCTCTTGATACCCACATTTTCTTTTACCGTCACACGAATTATTCTGTACTTGCATGTGTGAAACACCCACATATGTTAATGCCTATAAAATTAATTTCAGTCTCAGTTATCTGAATATCCCATTTGGATTTTTCTACAGAGAAAACAACATATGATGTAGAAGTTTCCCTTGATTTGCCTGGCTTATACCATGCATTAGTTTCTTAACACTCCTGTGGCTTCTTCTGAAATATTCAGTTGAGTTATTCAAAGCCCCAGTAGAACAAAGTGTGTACATTTCAAATTTGTTTCCCCAGAACCACTTATAATGGAGACAATCTAGTTTCCCTTAAGTTTTTTTTTGGGGGGTTTTTTTTTGCATCTTTATTGGAGTATAATTGCTTTACAATGGTGTGTTAGTTTCTGCTTTATAACAAAGTGAATGATCAACATTTTTTTCTGGTGGAATTTAAAAGGACGTGTTTTTAACCATGACAATGATATTTCTACATTACTCTGGGAGTGAATTATATTCAGCTATGTTCTTCACTGTCATTAACTCTTATGGTATTACTAACAAAATCTTCTAAAATTGACATTTATATTTCAAGTGTGATATAGGCCCAGACAAATGTAACATGACATAAAATATTTGTCTACATGTAATTTTTCATACACAAGATGAAAAAAGAAATAACAACAACATAAAAACAAAGTACATGTTGGTCTTCATTACCAAATAGACTAGAGAAACAATGATTGACCATCTGGGATAAGCCAGTTGATAATGAAATATTTATTTTTCAAGGCTACTTGTTATGAGAGTTTTCAGTTTTTTCTCAATAAATATGACAATTGTTAAGCACATCTGAACATAGAACACCATTAAAAAATGTTTTAAATGGTAACACAAAGGGAAAATATACAATTTTTAAAAAATCTCAGGCATACTAATTTTGTGTCTATTTTAGCTATGTATTTCTAATGTGATACTCAGTGAATAAGGGAATAAATGACATATGAGGCATATTGAACAAAGTATTTCCATTGTCATCAACCCTTCACAAACTTGGAATGCCTTACTTTTGGCACTGACATATATCCAAATTCAATCCATCTACCAGGAGCAAATGCAGGGATTTTCTCTAAAAATAAAATTTCCGTGTCCCATGCAGTTGTTCTAAACTCTCAGAGTAGAGTTACTCTATACTTGAGTTTTTATTAATCTCTATCTCTATTTCTCTCATCCTATTTAATATATTTTGTGAGTGTTCAGTAAAATCACACTTGAGAGCCCCAAAGATTGTCTATTTAATCCACAAATTTCTAAAGCAACTAGGACAGATGTATCATATTATATCTATAATATTTACTTGGTGACAGAATATGTTAAGGAACAGATAAAATTTTGTGCCGTATATGTATAACTGATTCACTTTGCTCTACAGCAGAAACTAACACGACGTTGCAAATCAACTATACTCCAATAAAAAATAATTTAAAAAATTTCTGTGCTAGAGAGTCATGACTACATCTTTAAAAATTAAAGGGAAACTTGAGGGTCAACACAATATGATTCAGGAGAATTTACATATTTCTCCCAAGTGTAATAAATTAAGAAGTACATACATAAGGCCATCAAAGAATAAGAGGCCTAAATAGAAATGCTGTGCTTCAAAGTTAAATGGTAGACCTAATTCATATGCTAGAGCCTGTTCTGTTATGTGAAATAAATATGGAAAAAGTTGTGTGTACATTGTAGAAAGGAAGCTTTGGCTTAGGTGTACATCAGTGGGAACTCCTGCTACACAAGGCAAATATGTTATCTAAATGGAACACTCCAAATCTGGAACTGACTTAATTCCTAACCATGGAAATAAGGTAGCTTCCTATATAACATCAATGGAATGTGCCAGGATCTGAAGTTGTCAGGGTAAACTGTTTTACAAGATTGAATTTTAAATAATTCTATACAATCTGTAAAATACTGCTAGGTTTCAAGCTATATGGGCGACATAACTAACTTCCCATTAAAATATGTGCAGCAATACTGAAAAAGTAAAAAAAAAAAAAAAACGCAAGAGTACTAAAAGCCAAAAAACTGAAATTTATAAGCCTGAATCCATAAAGAGTGGTTGGCAGTGGTTGAATATGTGTGTGGAAAAAAGGTGAGGCATATGGAAGGGGCTGGTGCAAGTGACAGGCCTTTTTTTCTAAATGCCTTGTCCATAAAAATTAATTTGGAAGGATATGATTGCACTATTCATCATAAGCTTTGCCTTCAAACTAAAAATAGTATAGCCAGCTATATATTATGTATATTCATTTATCATCTTAAATATACAGTCTAATACCACAGCTAGCTAGCTAGATATTGATATAGATATTAAAGGTATTGGATTAATTCTACTCTCTGACTTAACCCTAGCATTCAGGGCTTCTACTGTCAAGGAAAATAAATCAATAAACAAACACATAAATAAAAGTAGCCATCCCAAATTTGTGGGAATATATTGTAAGACAAATTTCCCAAATTTTCAATCATCAATTCAGATACTTCCAATCTCTATGTCAATAATAAAGAAATTAGAATAACATTGTATTATAGAAAAATTATTATTTATGAAAATAACAAAAATAACCAACCCCAAAATTGTTGAAATTAGTCCACGCTAGAGATAAAAGTCATGCGAATGCAATATTTTATATCTGATCCTTTAACACTTAACTCACTATTTCTGAATCTCTAAGTAAGCCAGAAGACCAGGCAGTCTAATGGGAGATAATATAACATCAGACAATCAGAGCCATGAGATGGCACTGCTTGCTACAGATAAGCATGCCTAAGTGTAGCCTTCTAATCCAGGAAAGCTGGAGTTCTCACATGACAATAGTTGAACAAATGACACTTCATCCACACTGTTCATTGGTAAGTGAAGATTCTGCATTAAAAATGAGAAATGTTACGCACAAAATAAAAGCTTTTTAAAACTTATTTAAGTGCATGAATAATAACCAATGCATGTGAAAGGAAAAGTAAAGAGATATACTCTAAGTCATTTCCCCCTGAAAACAACTAGGGAAAATTTTTTCCCTAGGGAAAAAAAAAACTAGGGAAATTTATTTCTTACAATAAAGAAAAACAAAACAAAACTAGTGTATTTTAGACATAAGCTCTACACTATCAAAGGGTGTTGAGAGATAATATGCATTACTAATTTTTTTGTATACATACAAGATGTCATTCACGTATAAAGACCACAAAACTGATCTGGCAGATTTCAAATTAATAGAGCTGTGCAGCTCAGTGGTAGCAGAAACAAACTCTGAAGCCCAGTGTCCTGGGTTCAAATCTTTGCTTTACCATTTGTCAGCTGCATGAAGACCTTTGGTAAGCCACTTCAAGAAAACAAAAATTATAAAATCACTGCTTGATTCATAAATAAATCAAAATAACTAACTTATAATGGGAAAATTAGAATAAATAAAAACTGGCATGGATTGAAATTAATGGACAACATTAAATATAAAGAATGGTGCAAATATGGGAATAATGTAGTTACTATCTCTGAGGGGTGACCTATTGTTAAAAAATAACACATATAGAGATGGCTTAATTCACCTAAATAAAGATCATGCTTATTTGCCTTTACCACCAACACACAGGAAAATTATGCTGATTACAATAAATTTTATATCTCCAGAGCCATCTGGAGCAAATTTGTAATGTTATGCATCCTTTTTCTTGTGTTAATGGGTAACCAATATTTTTGTGTTTTGCTTTGTTTAGTAAAATTATAGGGTTCAGGCCTAGTCATACAGTATTTTTTTCTTATTTTATGTTTTCCTTTTTATCATGTATTTCTCTTGTTATCAATTGCATACTCATAGCAGTTTCTGTGCTCTGTTTTATTTATTTCTTGTCCTTCAGAATGCTTCCTACTGAATAATTTGTTTCATTCACATGGGCACATTTAATCATCTTTCCATCAGTTTAAGTTATTCTACTTTCAGTACTGTCATAGTGAGAGCCTTCTTAATAGCGCTTTCATCGCTGTCACAGCATCTGCACTTTTTAGAAATGACGGAGTAAATAATTTTTGTAAAATCTCTCAAAACTAAGCAAAACATAGCAAGGTCCAAGGAGTAACAAATAATGAGATGGCTGAGACAAAAACGACAGTGAAACATCACTAATATTTGTCGGTAGTGGATGAAATTGACAACATTTTATTCTGGAATTTAGCTTGGTTTGAATGCAGGAGAGTCAGTGAAGTCATGTTTATCATCGTGGGGAATATTTGTCCTGATATTTACATTTCTATTTACACTCTGTGATCTCTTTCTCCTTCCCTCCTTCCATTCATCCAGCTACCTGCCTTTCTAACATATAAAGGTTTGTGGGATTTTTGTTTGGTACAAGAACAATGATCATGTAATATCTGGCAAAATTGGGACACTTGAAAGTAAAAGGAGTGTTATTAATAATTATGCTACGACTACAGTTAAATCAAGTCTGAGCCAGCTACACTGGGACATATGGTCATTCTAGCCATGGATGGATGTTCATTATATATGAGCTAAAGTTACAGCCTCATGAAATATGTCCCTCCAAGAAAGGAGTAGTCTCTGTGGGGACACATTTTACACTCTTAACTAAACACTGCTTAAGGTTCTAAAAATGACATTGTTCTAGTTTCAAATATTTTAAATTTCAGCCTCAATGTTAAATAATAAAGGAAAAAATAACTTTCAACATCTGTAGATAGTTTTTCTCAAAATACATGTAATTACATCTCAGGACACTAACATTTTATGAAACTAACACAACATTGTTAACCAACTATACTCCAATATAAAATAAAAAATTTAAAAAGCATATCATATTATAAAGAAAAATTCTTAAAAGATGTTAGGAAATGCTGATATATATAATTGAAATTGCATCACATATATTATGCTTTTTTTTTTCATTTAAATTATGTCATAAATATGATGCCATGGCAATACAGATTTTACACCTGGAGGCTCTGGGAAGGTGTTTCCAAGCTGATTCAGGATGTTGGCAGAATTTTGTGACTAAACATGCTGGCTACATTACAGGTGAACAATAAATGAATAGCTGTTTCCATCGTCGAACAGCAAAGAACTTGGTACACACTGCTGATGTCTAATCAGATCATGCGCTAAGATTCTTCCATTTTAATCATTAATAAAAGACTGTTCATAACAAACTGTAAATGCAATTTTTGACTTCCACTCCCTTTATTCTTAAACTATGCAAACAGTAGTACAAAAAGTGGCTAAGAAGCATTGAAATGTCGTTTTAAAGCATCCATTCTTCCAAAGAACTCCAGTAAACAAAGGATAAAATTTCAGTGAACCATGAATTCATTTTGGAAAAAAAATATTTCTTTATTTTAACTAACCTCTGAATGAATTTTAGTATTGCTTTCACTTATCAATACAGGTGGAAAATCACAGTAGTAGTAGAACCTTTGGCTTAATGCAAACCATAAATATTGTCATACCAGATACTACATAGATTGCAATATAGCATATGCACTTATCCATTCTGTGAAATTATGCTGTTATTATACCTGTCACCAATTCATTTTTAATGCATTTATTTAAAAGTATTTACATTACTATATCATTCAATATTTTAAAAATTTGATATCTATATTTCAATATAATTAGTTTACTTTGTAATTTTATTTCATAGATTTAAAACGAATATATGCACTCTGAGAAGGAATCCATAGTACTTTAGCAAACTGCCAAAGGGATCCAAGTTACACAAAATAAGTCAGGACTCCTGATTTAAAGGAATCCACTAAAAAGAGCCTAAGGGCTCAAGAGTAAAGCATGTGTTTATATCTTCAAAAATATGTGGTTTTTCAAAGTAACATTTTCAATCATAGCATGCCTAACAGTGTTTTTTTGCTAAAGGATCTGACAGAATCTATGGTGGATATTTTTTGGAAAACATCATTTGTGTTATTAGTATATTTACTCACTCTGAATTCTCTATTTCTTCCAAAGTACTACTCTGAGTTATAAACTCCTTTTTTCCAAATTACACCAGCTAGTCTCATTTCTTCAGGTAATATTAAATTTGATAAGATGGGCCCCATTTTTCACTCCATTTTTTTCCTAAGGCTATTTTCATAACTTGAACACTAACTTCTAAATTAGGTTCTTAAAGGATAACTGTAGTTTCCACACTGTAAAACTCACTCAATTAAAGTGAGTTGCAAACTATAACGAATCTAAAGTACCATGTTAATTTTCAAAAGATTTCACTTTATTAGAATGCAAACATTAAAACATCTCCAAATAAAATATATGTTAAGATATGTTTCTTTCTTTACAGAGTGATTAAAATAAAATCAATACACGTTCATAATTGCATTCTAGAGACTGAAAACATTGTTAGAATTTTAGTTTTAAAATGTATTCTTTAGGCTAGATCAGCAGTTCCCAAATAGGGTGACTTTGCCCTTCCTCAGAGTATAGTGGTAATGACTGGAGCTATTTTTAGTTGTCATGACTGAGAGTGGTGCTATTAGCATCTAGGGTATAGAGGTCAAATGTGCTTCTAAATATTCTACAAGTCACAAGAACAGCATCCTACAGCAAAGAATTGTCCAATCCCCAAAGCCAACAATACTGAGATTGAGAAATGCTGGTTCATATGTTTGAATCAATATAATGATGAGAAAATCAGTTAGAAGTCCCAGTAAATTAACACACCTTCCCTTATATGGAATTTCTATGACCCTGTTAATATCTTAACTATTTCCCTCTCTAATAACAAATCAGCATTTACAGGCATGAATGTGCTTACGTGTCTCCCATAAAGAAAGATTTTTATCTATCATATTGCTCCCTCAAATTACCACCCTATATCATACCCAAAATAGTCTTAAAACAGATGTGCATACCACTGTCTCTACTCTTTTAACTCCCTTTTATTCACATCTAAGTTGTCTACAATTCTCGATTGAACTTCAATATTCCAGTGAATTTTTCCTTGCCAATATTGGTGAGCTTCTTTTACTAAATCTGCAGTTCATTTTCTGATTTTTTTTCTCACCTAACCACCTAGCACATTGACTTTTTTTTTTTTTTAATCATGACAACACTATGTTTATCTTGAACTATTTTTAATATGCCTTTCATGGTACTGCACCTTCTTAGTTTTTTTTTTTTTTTTTTTCCTCACTCAGTTATATTGACCTGAAACAAATAGACTGCCAGATATTTCTCCAGCAAAGATGAGTTATTCAGGATCAGACAAGAATTGCAATTCAGGATCTGCAACAATGGCGAGCCATGCACAAGTCCTCCCATCCACAAGGGAAGGAATACTCTTTTATAGAGGGAAAAAGGAAGTTGGGAAGGTTATAGCAAGTGAAGAGTCCATGGCTTTTATTGGCTGACTCCTTACCAGGAAAGCGGAGCATTTTGTCTTCCTGTTGGGCTTGACTATTGTCACAGGGTGTGAGAGCTCCCCCTGCTGGTGTGTCCACTTTATTCAATTGAGATTTTCATTTATTAATTTTTACACTTGCATATGCTTTCTCTGCCCCCTCATCCATGTCTACTTTCTCGCTGAGCAAATACAATGTTGACTTTTACAGAAACTTTATATATGCCTCTACTTTTCTCATTCTGCCTAAAAACATAGTCCATAGCATGAGCCCTGGTGACTTCACACATTATCACCAGAAGGATGATTCCCAAATCGTATTTTGAGCTTTATTTTGTTTTAGAAATAGACCTGATTATCCAAGCATCTATTTGTGACTACAATATAAATATCTCACAAATAACATGTCCACAGTGGGACTCTTAATTTTCTACCCCAAACATGTACCTCTGCCTATGCTTTGTATCTTAATAAATGACATTATGATCTGATCAATGATTTAAACCAAACATTAGGGAGGTTATATTGAAATGTAGAAATGTAATCAATTTATCTGTCTCTCTCAACTTTATATCTAATAATGTGCTACCAGTCAGACTTCATAACATTCTCTCAATTCTGTATAAATTCCTACATTTCCCTTCACCATTACTCTGTTATTGCCCATCTTCATTGTTTAATCTAGATTTCTGCAAAATCCTCTGAGTGTTTTTTTGCCTTCTTTCTGCTTTAGATAATAAACTTTAATTGCCCTCCATAAGTCTCACTGTAAATGTCTTACCCTGGTTTACAAACCCCCACATAATATAGCCCCTGAAAACTTTAGTGCTTCATCTCTTACCATCCAAACCACCTTACTCCATTCTACTGATTACTTTGATTTCCTGATCAAAGAATGAACCCACTTCCAGGTTACAGACATATGATTCTATTATCTTGGGACATTCTTTCCCTTCATTGCCTAGCTAATTCCAACTCACTCCTTAAGCACCAACACAAGCTTAAATTGTCCCAGAAAAGATAATCTATTCCTACCACCCTAAATCTGGCTTAAATGCCCATCTTTCTAAACATCCATAACACTCTCTGTTTCTACCATCTTAATTTTTTACCATACTGTATTTTAAGAATCCATTTTTTGTTTATATCAAACAGTAGTTTAGAGTAGCTGGACCATTATATGCATTGTTCAATATTTTGTCCTCAGAATCTAATAGTCTGCCTCCTCCAAACCAAATCCTCAAAACCAATTTAAATTTTATTTTTATTGATGAAATTTTATCAGATTTTTTCAACCCAAACCTCTACTACTTTTATTTGAATTCACAGCACAAATGATCTTTTTTCACATTTGTTCAAACCAACCTAAGGTGTTCTATTAGTGCTTATGTATAACAAAACATATATAGAAAAGTCCTAATGCTTTATATTTGTTTACAAAAAATTGTACTTTATTTATTTTTTGGTAAAACATCCTAAATTTTTTTTGCAGAAAATTATAGAAATAAAATGAATTCATTAGCTGTTTAATAAATTTGATCAAGAGCGTGCCTGATGGATAAAATCACACCTCATCTCCAGAACTTGATTTGGCATACTGCCAGCAATGCTTGATTTGTAAATACAGGTAGTATCTTATTTGGGGGCTAGGTATAGAAGATAGAGCCTGCTTCCTGATAGAGAGCTCACGCTCATAGCTACCTGTTTCCCAATGTTTAAAAAGATATTCATTCTCCACCTAAGTTAGTGCTCTGTGAGTTATGTCCCAAAGAAGAATAGCTACTTGCCAAAAAAGCTGTAGTTTTAGAATAAAACCGTAGGGATCTATTTTTGCACATCTTATTTCAGGGTTTACAGCAGGATATCCACACATGATGCTATTCTGCCTGAGACATCCTATGTAATGTTGAATTGACTAACGCAGAGAATGGAGTTTTGAAGCTGAATGTATTCCCACTTTAAATAAAGAAACTTCTTTAACTTTTGTAACTTTTGAGCACCTTCAAATTTCCAGTTATAAGTAAGTACTAGGGATGTAATGTAAAACATGATAAATATAATTAATTGCTATATGTTATATATAAAAGTTGTTAAGAGAATAAATCCTGAGTTCTTATCACAAGAAAAATTTTGTTTTTATTTCTTTAATTTTGTATCTATGAGATGATGGATGTTCACTAAACTTATTATAATAAACATTTCATGATGCACGTAAAAAAAATAAGAAACTTCTTTCTGTTTGGAACCCTATCAAGTCTAGACACTTTTCCATTCATTCAGTAAATTTTGGGGAGAAGCATATCCAATTTTGCATATGTGGTTTTCAAAATCTCAAGTCGTTTTAAGCATTGCATTTCTAACTTAATGGGAGGGAGTCCAAAGTTTAGAAAGTAATATTACTTAGAGCAGCGGTCCTCAACCATTTTTGCAGCAGGGACCGGTTTCATGGAAGACAATTTTTCCACAGATGGTGGTGGTAGGAGGGATGGTTCAAGTGGTAATGAGAGCGATGGGGAGTGATGGGGAGTGGCAGATGAAGCTTTGCTCCCTCACCCACTGCTCAACTCCTGCTGTGAGGCCCCGGTTCATAACAGCCCGAGGGCCAGTACAGGTCTGCAGCCTGGGGGTTGGGGACCCCTGACTTAGAGCACATCAGTTTACCCAATATAATTTTTAAAGACGTGTTTCTGTTTTGTTTTGTTTTGTTTTGTTTTTGTGGTACGCAGGCCTCTCACTGTTGTGGCCTCTCCCGTTGCGGAGCACAGGCTCCGGACGCACAAGCTCAGCGGCCATGGCTCACGGGCCCAACCGCTCCGCGGCATGTGGGATCTTCCCGGACCGGGGCACGAACCCGTGTCTCCTGCATTGGCAGGCGGACTCTCAACCACTGTGCCACCAGGGAAGCCCAAGACGTGTTTTTTTTTTTTTAGAGCAGTTTTACGTTCACAGCCAAATAGAAAGGCGGGTACAGAGATTTCCAATATACCCTTAGCCCTACAAATTCATAGCCTTCCTTGTTATCAACATCCTCCACCAGTGTTGTACACTTGTTACACATGAGGAGCCTATGCTAACTCACCAAAGTTCATAGTTTACATTAGGGTTCACTCTTGGTGGTGTATATTCTATCAGTTTGGACAAATGCATAATGACATGTACTCATTGTTATAGTATCACCCACAGAATTTTTACTTCCCTAAAAATCCTCTCTGCCCCATTTATTCACCTCTACTCTCCAACTGCAGTGTTCTGAATGTTTGTGTCCCCTCAAAATTCACATTTTCAAATTCTAATGCCCAAGGTAATGTTATAAGATTTGGAGCCTTTGGGAAGAGATTAGATCATGAGGGAAGAGATTAGGTCATGAGGGCAGATCCCTTATGAATGAGAGTTATTGCCCTTATTAAAGAAGCCCTTGTCCCTCTCACCACTTAAGGACACAGTAGGAAGTAGGCAAGGAGGCCCTTCATGAGAACCCGATCATGCTGGTATCCTGATCTTGCATTTCCAACCTGCAGAACTGTGAAAAATAAATTTCTGTTGTACATGAGCTTCTCAGTCTGTGGTATTTTTCTTTTAACATCTTTATTGGAGTATAATTGCTTTACAATGGTGTGCTGGTTTCTGCTTTATAACAAAGTGAATCAGCTATACATATATATATGTTCCCATATCTCTTCCCTCTTGCGTCTCCCTCCCTCCCACCCTCCCTATCCCACCCCTGTAGGTGGTCACAAAGCACCAAGATGATCTCCCTGTGCTATGCGGCTGCTTCCGACTAGTTATCTATTTCATGTTTCGTAGTGCATATATATCCATGCCACTCTCTCACTTTCTCCCAGCTTACCCTTCCCACTCCCCATGTCCTAAAGTCCATTTTCTAGTAGGTCTGTGTCTTTATTCCTGTCTTGCACCTAGGATCATCATGACCTTTTTTTTTTTTTTCAGATTCCATATATATGTGTTGGCATACAGCATTTGTTTTTCTCTTTCTGACTTACTTCACTCTGAATGACAGACTCTAGGTCCATCCACCTCACTACAAATAACTCAATTTCGTTTCTTTTTATGGCTGAATAATATTCCATTGTGTATATGTGCCACATCTTCTTTATCAATTCATCTGTTGATGGACACTTAGGTTGCTTCCATGTCCTGGCTATTGTAAATAGTGCTGCAATGAACATTTTGGTATATGACTCTTTTCCAATTATGGTTTTCTCAGGGTATATGCCCAGTAGTGGGATTGCTGGGTCATATGGTGGTTCTATTTTTAGTTTTTTAAGGAACCTCCATACCGTTCTACATAGTGGCTGTATCAATTTACATTCCTACTAACAGTGCAAGAGGGTTCCCTTTTCTCCACACCCTCTCCAGCATTTATTGTCTGTATATATATATTTTTTAATCCAACATTTATTTATTTATATATGGCTGTGTTGGGTCCTCATTTCTGTGCGAGGGCTTTTTCTAGTTGTGGCAAGCGTGAGTCACTCTTCATCGTGGTGTCCAGGCCTCTCACTATCGCGGCCTCTCTTGTTGCGTAGCACAGGTTCCAGACGCGCAGGCTCAGTAGTTGTGGCTCATGGGCCTACTTGATCCATGGCATGTGGGATCTTCCAAGACCAGGGCTCGAACCCGTGTCCCCAGCATTAGCCGGCAGATTCTCAACCACTGCGCCCCAAGGGAAGCCCTGTAGATATTTTCTTTTTTTTTTTTTTTTTTTGCGGTACACGGGCCTCTCACTGTTGTGGACTCTCCAGTTGCAGAGCACAGGCGCCAGACGCGCAGGCTCAGAGGCCATGGCTCACGGGCGGAGCCGCTCCATGGCATGTGGGATCTTCCCAGACTGGGACACAAACTCATGTCTGTTGCATTGGCAGGCGGACTCTCAAGCACTGCACCACCAGAGAAGCCCTAGCCCTGTAGATTTTTTGATGATGGCTATTCTGACCAGTGTGAGATGATATATTGTAGTTTTGATCTGCATTTCTCTAATGATTAATGATGTTGAGCATTCTTTCATGTGTTTGTTGGCACTCTGTATATCTTCTTTGGAGAAATGTCTATTTAGGTCTTCTGCCCATTTTTGGATTGGGTTATTTGTTTTTTTGTTATTGAGCTGCATGAACTGCTTGTAAATTTTGGAGATTAATCCTTTGTCAGTTGCTTCATTTGTAAATATTTTCTCCCATTCTGAAGGTTGTCTTTTGGCCTTGTTTATGGTTTCCTTTGCTGTGCAAAAGCTTTGAAGTTTCCCTAGGTCCCATTTGTTTATTTTTGTTTTTATTTCCATTTCTCTAGGAGGTGGGTCAAAAAGGATCTTGCTGTGATTTATATCATAGAGTGTTTTGTCTATGTTTTCCTCTAATAGTTTGATAGTTTCTGGCCTTACATTTAGGTCTTTAATCCATTTTGAGTTTATTTTTGTGTATGGTGTTATCAAGTGTTCTAATCTCATACTTTTACATGTACTTGTCCAGTTTTCCCAGCACCATTTATTGAAGAGACTGTCCTTTCTCCACTGTACATTCCTGCCTCCTTTATCAAAGATAAGGTGACCATATGTGTGTGGGTTTATCTCTGGACTTTCTATCCTGTTCCATTGATCTATATTTCTGTTTCTGTGCCATTACCATACTGTCTTGATTACTGTAGCTTTGTAGTATAGTCTGAAGTCAGGCAGCCTGATTCCTCCAGCTCCATTTCTGGTTCCCAAAATTGCTTTGGCTATTCGGGGTCTTTTGTGTTTCCATATAAATTGTGAAATTTTTTTGTTCTAGTTATGTGAAAAATGCCATTGGTAGTTTGATAGGGATTGCATTGAATCTGTAGATTGCTATGGGTACTAGAGTCATTTTCACAATGTTGATTCTTCCAATCCAAGAACATGGTATATCTCTCCATCTATTTGTATCATCTTTTATTTCTTTCATCAGTGTCTTTCATCATTTTCTGCATACAGGTCTTTTGTCCCCTTAGGTAGGTTTATTCCTAGATATTTTATTCCTTTTGTTGCAATGGTAAATGGGAGTGTTTTCTTGATTTCACTTTCAGATTTTTCATCATTAGTGTATAGGAATGCCAGAGATTTCCGTGCATTAATTTTGTATCCTGCTGCTTTACCAAATTCATTGATTAGCTCTAGTAGTTTTCTGGTAGCATCTTTAGGGTTCTCTATGTATAATATCATGTCATCTACAAACAGTGCCAGCTTTACAACTTCTTTTCCAATTTGGATTCCTTTTATTTCCTTTTCTTCTCTGATTGCTGTGGCTAAAACTTCCAAAACTATGTTGAATGAGAGTGGTGAAAGTGGGCAACCTTGTCTTGTTTCTGATCTTAGTGGAGATGCTTTCAGTTTTTCACCATTGAAGATGATGTTGTCTGTGGGTTTGTCATATATGGCCTTTATTATGTTGAGGAAAGTTCCCTCTATGCCTACTTTCTGGAGGGTTTTTGTCATAAATGGGTGTTGAATTTTGTCAAAAGATTTCTCTGCATCTATTGAGATGACCATATGTTTTTTCTCCTTCAATTTGTTGATATGGAGTATCACATTGATTGATTTGGATATATTGAGGAAACTGTGCATTGCTGGAATAAACCCCACTTCATCATGGTGTATGGTCCTCTTAATGTGCTGTTGGATTCTGTTTGCTAGTATTTTGTTGAGGATTTTTGCATCTATGTTCATCAGTGATATTGGCCTGTAGTTTTCTTTCTTTGTGACATCCTTTTCCGGTTTTGGTATCAGGGTGATGGTGGCCTCGTAGAATGTGTTTGGGAGTGTTACTCCCTCTGCTATATTTTGGAAGAGTTTGAGAAGGATAGGTGTGAGCTCTTCTCTAAATGTTTGACAGAATTCGCCTGTGAAGCCTTCTTCTTCTGGGCTTTTGTTTGTTGGAAGATTTTTAATCCCAGTTTCAATTTCAGTGCTTGTGATTGGTCTGCTCACAATTTTTGCTTCTTCCCGATTCAGTCTTGGCAGATTGTGCATTTCTAAGAATCTGTCCATTTCTTCCAGGTTGTCCATTTTATTTATTTATTATTATTATTATTATTTTTTGCAGTATGTGGGCCTGTCACTGTTGTGGCCTCTCCTGTTGTGGAGCACAGGCTCTGGACATGCAGGCTCAGTGGCCATGGCTCACGGTCCTAGCCACTCTGTGGCATGTGGGATCTTCCCAGACCGGGGCACGAACCTGTGTCCCCTGCATTGGCAGGCAGACTATCAACCACTGTGCCACCAGGGAGGCCCTGTCCATTTTATTAGCATAGAGTTACTTGTAGTAATCTCTCATGATCTTTTGTATTTCTGCAGTGTCAGTTGTTACTTCTCCTTTTTCATTTTTAATTCTATTGATTTGAGTCTTCTTCCTTTTTTTCTTGATGAGTCTGCCTAATGGTTTATCAATTTTGTTTACCTTCCCAAAGAACCAGCTTTTAGTTTTGTTGATCTTTGCTATCATTTCCTTCATTTCTTTTTCATTTTTTTCTCATCTGATCTTTATGATTTCTTTCCTTCTGCTAACTTTGGGGTTTTAGTATTCTTCTTTCTCTAATTGCTTTAGGTGCAAGGTTAAGTTGTTTATTCGAGATGTTTCCTGTTTCTTAAGGTAGGATTGTATTGCTATAAACTTCCCACTTAGAACTACATTTGGTGTTGTGGTCAGAAAAGATACTTGATACAATTTCAATTTTCTTAGATTTACCAAGGCTTGATCTGTGACCCAAGATATGACCTATCCTGGAGAATGTGCCATGAGCACTTGAGAAAAATGTGTATTCTGTGGTTTTTGGATGGAATGTCCTATAAATATCAATAAAGTCCATCTTGTTTAATGTATCTTTTAAAGCTTGTGTTTCCTTATTTATTTTCATTTTGGATGACCTGTCCATTGGTGAATGTGGGGTGTTAAAATCCCCTACTATGAATGTGTTATGGTTGATTTCCCCTTTTATGGCTGTTAGTATTTGCCTTATGTAATGAGGTTCTCCTATGTTGGGTGCATAAATATTTACAAATGTTAAATCTTCCTCTTGGAGTGATCCCTTGATCATTGTGTAGTGTCCTTCTTTGTCTCTTCTAATAGTCTTTATTTTAAGTCTATTTTGTCTGATATGAGAATTGCTACTCCAGCTTTCTTTTGGTTTCCATTTGCATGCAATATCTTTTTCCATGCCCTCACTTTCAGTCTGTCTCTAGGTCTGAAGTGGGTCTCTTGTAGACAGCACATATATGGGTCTTGTTTTTGTATCCATTCAGCCAGTCTGTGTCTTTTGGTGAGAGCATTTAATCCATTTAAATTTAAGGTAATTATCGATATGTATATTCCTATTCCCATTTTCTTAATTGTTTTGTGTTTCTTATTGTAGGTTTTCACCTTCTCTTGTGTTTCTTGCCTAGAGAAGATCCTTTAGCATCTGTTGTACAGCTGGTTTGGTGGTGCTGAACCCTCTCGGCTTTTGCTTGTCTGTAAAAGTTTTAATTTCTCCATCAAATCTGAATGAGATCCTTGCTGGGTAGAGTAATCTTGGTTGTAGGTTTTTCTCCTTCATCACTTTAAATATTTCCTGCCAGTCCCTTCTGGCTTGCAGAGTTTCTGCTGAACGATCAGCTGTTAACCTTATGGGGATTCCCTTGTGTGTTATTTGTTGTATTTCCCTTGCTGCTCTTAATATGTTTTCTTTGTATTTAATTTTTGACAGTTTGATTAATATGTGTCTTGGTGTGTTTCTCCTTAGATTTATCTTGTATGGAACTCTCTGTGCTTCCTGGACTTGATTAACTATTTCCTTTCCCATATTAGGGAAGTTTTCAACTATAACCTCTTCAAATATTTTCTCAGTCCCTTTCTTTTTCTCTTCTTCTTCTGGAACCCCTATAGTTTGAATGTTGGTGTATTTAATGTTGTCCCAGAGGTCTCTGAAAAATGTCCTCAGCTCTTTTCGTTCTTTTTTCTTTATTCTGCTCTGCAGTAGTTATTTCCACTATTTTATCTTCCAGGTCACTTATCCGTTCTTCTGCCTCAGTTATTCTGCTATTGATTCCTTCTAGAGTATTTTTAATTTCATTTATTGTGTTGTTCATTGTTGCTTGTTTCATCTTTAGTTCTTCTAGGTCCTTTTTAAATGTTTCTTGCATTTTGTCTATTCTATTTCCAAGATTTTGGATCATCTTTACTATCATTATTCTGAGTTCTTTTTCAGGTAGACTGCCTATTTCCTCTTCATTTGTTAGGTCTGGTGGCTTTTCATCTTGCTCCTTCATCAGCTGCATGTTTTTCTTTCTTCTCATTTTGCTTATCTGACTGTGTTTGGGGTCTCCTTTTTGCAGTCTGCAGGTTCGTAGTTCCTGTTGTTTTTGGCATCTGTCCCCAGTGGCTAAAGTTGGTTCAGTGGGTTGTGTAGGCTTCCTGGTGGAGGGGACTAGTGCCTGTGTTCTGGTGGATGAGGCTGGATCTTGTCTTTCTGGTGGGCAGTTCCACGTCTGGTTGTGTGTTTTGGGGTGTCTGTGGACTTATTATGATTTTACACAGCCTCTCTGCTAATGGGTGGGATTGTGTTCCTGTCTTGCTAGTTGTTTGGCATAGGGTGTCCAGCACTGTAGCTTGCTGGTCGTTGAGTGAAGCTGGGTGTTGGTTTTGAGATGGAGATCTCTGGGAGATTTTCGCCATTTGATATTCCATGGAGCTGGGAGGTCTCTTGTGGACCAGTGTCCTGAAGTTGGCTCTCCCACCTCAGAGGCACAGCACGACTCCTGGGTGCAGCATCAAGAGCCTTTCATCCACACGGCTCAGAATAAAATGGAGAAAATGTAGAAAGGAAGAAAGAAAGAAAGAAAGAGAGAGAAAGAAAGAAAGAAAGAAAGAGGATAAAATAAAATAAAGTAAAAAATAAAAAGTTATTAAGAAAAAAATATTTTAAGTAAAAAAAAATAATAATAATAAATGGACGGATAGAACCCTTGGACAAATGGTGGAAGCAAAGCTATACAGACAAAATCTCACACAGAAGCATACACGTACACATTCACCAAAAGAGGAAAAGGGGAAAAAATAATAAATCTTGCTCTCAAAGTCCACCTCATCAATTTGGGATGATCCGTTGTTTATTCAGGTATTCCACAGATGCAGGGTACATCAGGTTGATTGTGGAGATTTAATCCACTGCTCCTGAGGCTGCTGGGAGAGATTTCCCTTTCTCTTCTTTGTTCTCACAGCTCCCGGGGCTCAGCTTTGGATTTGGCCCTGCCTCTGCGTGTAGGTCGCCGGAGGGCGTCTGTTCTTCGCTCAGACAGGACGGGGTTAAAGGAGCCGCTGATTCGAGGGCTCTGGCTCACTCAGGCCGGGCGGAGGGAGGGGCACGGAGTGCGGGGTGGGCCTGCGGCTACAGAGGCCTGCATGACGTTGCACCAGCCTGAAGCGCGCTGTGCATTCTCCCGGGTAAGTTGTCCCTGGATCACGGCACCCTGGCAGTGGCGGGCTGCACAGGCTCCCCAGAAGGGAGGTGGGGAGAGTGACCTGTGCTTGCACACAGGGTTATTGGTGGCGGCAGCAGCAGCCTTAGCGTCTCATGCCCATCTCTGGGGTCCGCGCTGTTAGCTGCAGCTCGCCCACCCCCCACCCCCCACCCCCGTCTCTGGAGCTCCTTTAAGCAGCACTCTTAATCCCCTCTCCTCTCGCACCAGGAAACAAAGAGGGAAGAAAAAGTCTCTTGCCTCTTCGGCAGCTCCAGACTTTTCCCCAGACTCCCTCCCGGCTAGGCGTGGTGCACTAACCCCTTCAGGCTGTGTTCACACCGCCAATCCCAGTCCTCTCCCTCAGCTCCCAGCCCCGCCCACCCCGGCGGGTGAGAAGACAAGCCTCTTGGGCTGGTGAGTGATGGTCGGCACCGATCCTCTGTGTAGGAATCTATCCGCTTTTCCCTCCTCACCCCTGTGGCTGCTCTCTCCTCCGCGGCTCCGAAGCTCCCCCTCTCCGCCACCCGCAGTCTCTGCCTGCGAAGGGGCTTCTAGTGTGTGGAAACCTTTCCTCTTTAACAGCTCCCTCCCACTGGTGCAGGTCCCGTCCCTATTCTTTTGTCTCTGTTTATTCTTTTTTCTTTTGCCCTACCCAGGTACGTGGGGAGTTCTTGCCTTTTGGGAGGTCTGAGGTCTTCTGCCAGCGTTCAGTAGGTGGTCTGTAGGAGTTGTTTCACGTGTAGATGTATTTCTGATGTATCTGTGGGGAGGAAGGCGATCTCCGCGTCTTACTCTTCCGCCATCTTCCCCCTCTCCCTTCACACTACCGTTTTTGTAATTACAAGCACAAATAAAATTTTCAGCCTAATATAAAGTCAAGTCCTTCTTTATTCAGTCTTAGAATCTATTCTTGAAAATATATTGAAAAAAATTAGCAAAGTTTTGCAATAGTATGCTCTCTAATGCTTATCCTTCCATGTTTAACAGTTAGTGGCCCTGAGGTTATGCAGATATGTGACTCTAGTTGTTTCTTGGGAGAGGTTGTAGATTGTTGGGACAGTGCCAAAGGAAAAGAGCGCCCCCTTTCAATGACTTTATGGTGCTTTTATTCAAGGAAGGTTTTGGAACAGGTTCTTCAAATAGGCAAGAAAAAGAGAGTCTTTGGTTGTCACAAATAGTACACTAGGGCTTGGGCATTCAGAGCAGCCTCCTTATTCTGAGGTCTCTTTCACATCCCCAGGATTAGCATAAGAATCTCTTATACACTTATTTTCACAAAGCTTCCCTGACAAGAACGTGCCTTCAAAGTCTCTTCTTCTTAACCCTCGGATTAAAATTGATGTTTTGTTTTCAGCTATCTCAGCCCTGTGGCTGCAACTAACACATTCTTTTAGAACTGTCTTAGAAAGCCCCTGGGCTTTAGTATGCATTCATCCAGAATATAAGCCTCCCAGGCTGTCATTCTCCTTAAACTATCCAGTGCCTTTGAAAAATGCCACTTCATGTTGCAGTCCCAGATTTCTCCATGATCTGTTCTACAGTAGCTGATACAGAATTTCTTCCAAAGCCTGACTCCAATGATAACTTGATTCTAGGTGAGCACAGAGAATAATTTAATTATCTGTCTCATTTCTTAAATCAGACTTCTGACTAAGCTCGATAACAAACCCCAGTTTCCCTCCATTTCCCAGAGGGTCCAGTGCCTTCACTTCTCCCAGTGACTTTGTTTTTGTACTAATAAATGCTCTTGGTTAATAACAGCAACAAAAACAAACCCAGATATTGAATTTTTATTTGTTAGGAGAAATAACTTATTTTAAGAGTATCACTTGGAGAAAAATATTATAGTGAAGTTTGAAGGAAGAGAGAGATCAAAGATAAGAAACTGTGTGGGCAGTGTACTGAAAACTGTCTATAGTAGGTCCGATTGTCAGCAAGGCCAGACACAGAAAATACTCAAGTAAATCAAATAGAGTTTTCTTTTTAAAAGGAAAGGAAATGAATGATGTCAGTGCAAATAGTGGAGTAAGGACCTTGGAGCATCCAACCCTCCATAAAAATAATAACAACACTAGAAAATTATCAATATCAAAAACTTTTCCACAATTCTAAACATTAAACTCAGACTTACAACACTCTGAGGGGAATTTGTGGTGTATGTGTGTACACATCTATATCTGTATATATATCTACAATATATATATAGATCTAGATTTATAGATCTAGATAGCCATAAGCAAGCACACAAAGTGATCTTTGTGGCCTTTTAACTTGGCTTATTCCCATCACCTTCTCACCTAGTCTTGTAGTGAACTTGTAGCCCAAAAGCCTTGCAACCACAGTATCTGGTGAAACCTAGCAGCCTAGCAGACACTGGAGGAAGCAATATGGGTTTGGAACTGTACAAAGTCACTGTGTGCAGAAAATTTTTTACATTATCTGACCTGCCAGGCAGTTCCCTGGTAAGTCCCACCCACAGAATTTATTTTATTTGACCTGACTCAGAACTTGATCACCATGAACAAATTTTCCCCCTGGGTATTTGTCAGAAATAATCAGTGATGACTGCTGAGCATCACAGCTGCCTAAATGCTTAATGCAGTAATAGTTGGGGCAAACAAGAGCTGACCAAACACTCAGCACTAAACCTGTGTGTAGGGGGCTTTGAAAAGCTCTGACATATTCCTGAAAATCTAAAATATCACACACACATGTAGGGCTGTGTGCATGCCCTGGTTAGACCTTAGATATTTCTCATCTTTTGTTTCTGGCTAACCATGAGGCTTTGCTCAAGCAGGAAGAGAAAACTAAGGCAGAGTTTTAAACTGCCCACAGAATATTGAAGGTGAGTTTCCAAATAAACAAAGATCCCCTTGGCACAGCGTCAGGGACTTATTGTTTCAAAGACTTTAAGGAAATCTCTGACCAATCATTACCTGAACACAAAGATCTCTAAGCTCAGGCTTCAATAGCCACACAACAAAGAATACAAAATTCATTTTATTAGCTAAGAAAATTTACCAAAGGAACAAATAGCAATAATAAGAACAAATTCTGTGGGAGGGGATTTGATTGCTAGAGTTGCCCCAATATATTATTTGAAACGTCCTGTTTTCAACAAAATATAATTACAATACCTACAAAAAAGAAGAAAGTATGTGTCATACACTGGAAAAACAGTCAATAGAAACTGTCCCTGAGGAAGTGTAGACATTGAATTTACTGTATAAAATTTTAAACGAGCCATTTAAATATTTTGAAAGAATGAAGGAACTCATATCTGAAGAACTAGACCTATGACAAGTAAAGAGAATAAATTAGTTAATAAAACAATTCCCACACAAAAAAGTCCTGGACCAGATGGTAATTGGTAAATCCCAGTAAATGTTTAGAGAAGAATTGAGACTAATCCTTTAAAAAATCCTTTAAAAAATCTTCCAAAAAATAAAAGAGTAAGGACTCTGACACCGAAACCAGAAAAAGACATTACCAGAACTACTGACAAATATTCTTTCTAAATACAGATGCAAATCTCAGTAAATAATAACAAATGTAAAAAAACTCCATCAACATGTAAATTTGGTTTAGACTCCCTAACCAAGAAGGGTTTATCCCAGAAATGCAACATTGGTTCAATATATGAACATCAATCAATGTAATACTCTGTATTAATAAAAGATAAAATGTAGTGTAATGCATCATATTCATAAGAAAAAAACATGTGATCATCTTAATAGGAAAAGAGAAAGCATTTGACAAAACCCAATAACTTTCATGATAAATAAATATTTAAGAAAAATAGGAATAGAGGAGAACTTCCTCAATCTTGACATAGGGCACCTTTGAAAAACCCATTGTTAACATCATACTTAATAGATCATGAGCAAGAATGTCCTCTCTCCCTTTCTATTTTTTTTTTTTTTGCGGTACGCGGGCCTCTCACCGTTGCGGAGCACAGGCTCCGGACGCGCAGGCTCATGGCTCATGGGCCCAGCCGCTCCACGGCACGTGGGATCTTCCCAGACCGGGGCATGGACCAATGTCCCCCGTATCGGCAGGCGGACTCTCAACCACTGCGCCACCAGGGAAGCCCTCCCTTTCCATTTAACATTGTACTGGGTATTACAGACACCATTAAAATATTTTTTTCAATCCATCACTGATTTTATTACTTTTCCCATGTTGCTAGAGTTTCTCCATGCTTAAATTGGAATATGTCCTTTTTCATCATTGTTCATACATTTTTCCATGGTCAGATAGCTTTAAAAGTATCAAGTACTAATTGCATGTAGTCAAAACCTGTATAAATAGTATGTTTCTCTACATAAATTTTTGCAAAGTATGTATTTACTTAATATTAATTTGTAGATTTTGTAGATTTTTTGATTTATATGTACTTATACATATAAATCAAATTTATTTTCATTCCTCTATAGTATTCATTTGGATAAGCCAAATATATATATCTTTATCCTATTTATGGATAATATTTCAACAATGAACGCAACTACAACACTTGTACATGTCATTTTTGTACATATATTTACACATACTAGATACACACACATCTAGATACATACATGCAACTAGAAATTCAAAGTGGAAGGGCATGCCCATTACCACATTTACTATATAGTGACAACTTATTCTTCACAATGCCTGATTTTACTGATTTATCTTCCACTGAGAGTGTGTGAGTGAGAAAGTTCTTTTTTCTGTCTTTGATGGCTTTTACTGGGAATAGTGTAAACTTGAATTATGTTTACTTCAATTATTTCCTGGAAATACAATTTTCAGATGACTCTTGCAGGGGAGAAGAATTTGCCTTGAGCTGAAAACAATCAAGGCTCAAAAGATTCAGGAAGAAACTTTGACCTTCTCCCTAACTGCCTAGAGGAATGCAGATAGAGGACCCATCCCAGGAATGGAGCCCACACCATGGATAACTGTATTGAGAACTAGGTGTGGTAGACAGGGAGCAACCTAGTGAAGTCTGTTTGTTAAAATTGCTCTCTGTGTCCCATTGTCTCGGCCTGGCCCTGCAAATGTTTGTTTGTTCGTTTGTTTAACAAACATTTGCTTTTCCATCTCTAGGTAAATTGCTTTTCTCATCTTTTAAGTCCCAAACCATTAACCCCTACAACCATTTTTGTCTTTAGTTGAAGATGGTGTTTAAGCGGAAGGTTTGTCATTTTGGTGAGTTACTTAGTTCTCCTGGGTCTCTCCCATGTATGTATGTTATTAAACTTTTGTATGATTTTCTGCTGTTAATCTGTCTCATATCAATTTAGTTCTTAGGCCAGCCAGAAGAACCTAGAAGGGTAGAGGAAAATTTCTTCCTCCCTGACGTTCTGATACTCAAAGATTACCCAGTGAACAAAATTCAGATAGATATCTGCATATATTTAGAAATGAGATGTGCAACCCTTTAAATCCATTAGCACTTCATAGGACAAAAACATCACTTGATATAACAGAAGAGCAACATCTTTGCAGATGTCATGCTCTGGCCCAAGATAATCTTCAAATCATGTGGTTTGTATCCATCTGGTTCAAAATTTTTCAGTATTTTAGTTCCCACATTGTAGAATAGTTTAAATTGCAACAATCTCATGACCACAGTGTATGTATCATAGACTATGATAACACATAGAGTCTCATGACTAGCATATAGCTGGGGCTCAAAAGACATTAGTTTATTTCTCCATTGGTGTCTATTAGCAATTATTTTAAACTAATGACAATTTTTCCTGTCATACAACTGTATATTGCTTTCAAAATAAAAATATTTTTATAATTCTGGAAAAATATTGTCATCTTTGTGATATAAGAAATTTCAGATATTATTAAATATTAGAAACATTAATAGAATAAATATCCATTTACCCATCAGCTGACTTCAACTACTACCAGCTGATGGCAATATTATTTTATCTGTATGATACCCAATACCCATTTCACTTCTGGATTATTTTTAAGGAATTCCAAACATCAACCTATATTTTTTGTAAATATTTTGGTATGTATCTTGAAGAGATACAGATTCCTCCCCCAATGCAAACACAGATTCTCACACATAAATAATTGAAAATATTCATTAAAATGATTAAATATCAATTATCATTAAAATTTTCCAAATTGTCACATAAATATTTTTTTTTACAGTTACCTATTTGAATCAGAATTCAAATATAGTCCAAGCCGTATAGTCACTTGATCAATCTCCTTAGTCTCTTTTAACTGTAAATTCCATTTCATGATTTTCCTTGAAATGTATTTACTGACAAAATTGGATTGATTGTCCTCAAGAGTTCCCCACAGTCTGCAATTTTCTAATCTCATTCCCACTGTGTCATTTAATATTTCCCTTTAATCTCTGCATTTCTGCAAATTTGTTGTGATATGATCATATTCAGGCTTAATATTTGTCAGGACTACTCCTTAGATAATATTGCTTCTTTCTTCCTCTTTTTCCTTCCTCCCTCCCTCCCTTCTTTTACTCTGTTCTATTTTTTCTTTTTCTCCCCTCTTTTTCTCTTTCTCTGGATTCCTGCAAAGTTAAGCAATGATTTTTTTTTGTACTTATATCAGTAATGTGTTTACATATATTTAATATGTCAATCCATTGCACTTATTATTCATATTGATGTGCATTTTTCCAAATTTTGCCTATGGGAGCCTTTTTTAGATGATGCCTGAGGCCTTTTGACATGACCCAGCAGTCTTTGAAAGCTTTCTTGTTTTCTTAAATGACATGGTACTTCTTGACTCTTCAATAATTTTCATCCAAGTCTTGGAAATTCTCCAAATCCTTCTGGGAAGTTTATATACCACACTCTGGATACTAATGAGCATTTCCCACGGACAAAACTAGGAAATATGTATGTTTTGTAAAACATGGAAAACATAGTAAGCTCATACTTTTAATTCTAATTCTAGTTCATGGTAAAAGTTTTTACTTAATATATTTAATCTTGCACCACTATCACCTTTCTCCCATGAATAAAAAGCTTGGATTTCATTATATCTATTTATTTTCTTTATTCTATAATATTAACATTACAGTTTCAACATAACAATTCAGACATAACCTTCAACAACATAATCACTGAAAAAAGTTTATTATCATTTTCACAGGCTATTTTCATAGGGTAAATTCCATTAGGGATATTTTGTCAAATTACTGTATTTTTAAGTCAGTAAGCAATGTTTTGTATTTTACTGCCATCTGGATTTACAACAGTATCTTATTGTTAGAATCAATTATTAAAATTTCATAAAGTTTTTAATTTTAGATGTTTCTGGAAAATTAGTTTTGTTTATATTTTTCTAAAATACTTACATGGATCCAAAGCCAAATCAAGAACACATATATACGGAATCTGAAAAAATGGTACTGATGAACCTAGTGGCAGGGCAGGAATAAAGATGCAGACATAGAAAATGGACTTGAGGACACAGCAGGGGCGGGGGAAAGGGAAGTTGGGGCAAAGTAAGAGTGGCATTGACATATATACACTACCAAATGTAAAATAATAGTGGGAAGCAGCAGCATAGCATAAGGAGATCAACTTGGTGCTTTGAGAAGATCTAGAGGGGTGGGATAGGGAGGGTGGGAGGGAGGCTCAAAAAGGAGGGGATATGGGGATATATGTATGCATAAGGCTGATTCACTTTGTTGTACAACAGAAACTAACACAGCATTGTGAAGCAATTTTACTCCAATAAAGATGTATTTAAAAAAAAAAAGAAGGGCCTCCCTGGTGGCGCAGTGGTTGATAGTCTGCCTGCCAATGCGGGGGACACTGACCCGTGCCCCGGTCCGGGAGGATCCCGCATGCCCCGGAGCGGCTGGACCCACAAGCCATGGCCGCTGAGCCTGCGCGTCCGGAGCCTGTGCTCCGCAACGGGAGAGGCCACAACAGTGAGAGGCCCCCGTACCGCAAAAAAAAAAAAAAAAAGAAAACAAAACAAAATATTTTTTAAATATCTAAAATTTAACCTCTATGCTTCCACTCTATAACATATTACCCTCTATATATACTATTATTTTAATTTACATTTTAGGTTTGCGTTTTTATGTAAAGAGTGGCATTCTACTCACACTGATTTTTGTTTTTTTAATATCTTTATTGGAGTATAATTGCTTTACATTGTTGTGTTAGTTTCTGCTGTATAACAAAGCGAATCAGCTGTATGCATGTATATATCCCCATATCTCCTCTCTCTGGCATCTCCCTCCCACTCTCCACATCCCACCCCTCTAGGTGGTCGCAAAGCACCGAACTGATCTCCCTGTGCCATGCAGCTGCTTCCCACTAGCTATCTATTTTACATTTTATAGTGTATATATGTCAATGCTACTCTCACACTTAGTCCCAGCTTACCCTTCCCACTGTCCATAACCTCAAGTCCATTCTCTACATCTGTGTCTTTATTCCTGTCCTGCCCCTAGGTTCATCAGAACAATTTTTTTTTAGATTCCATATATATGTGTTAGTATACGGTATCTGCTTTTCTCTTTCTGACTTACTTCACTCTATGACAGACTCTAGGTCCATCCACCTCACTACAGATAACTCAATTTCATTTCTTTTTATGGCTGAGTAATATTACTGAGTAATATTACTGAGTAATTGTGTATACGTGCCACATCTTCTTTACGCATTCATCTGTCAGTGAGCGCTTAGGTTGCTTTCATGTCCCGGCTATTGTACATAGTGCTACAATGAGCACTGTGGTACATGACAAGACATATTATTTATCTGTTCCATCTCTCTTCTTTCCCCTATTGTCTCTGTCCTATCGAAGTTAGATTATACTCCTAACAATATCACTTCAAGACAGGAGTTTGTCCTCATAGGGAGAACTTGTTTTAGGAATTCATATTCCCTCGTAAGTTTTCGCTCTTTCCAAACCACTGGTCCTACTTTACAATACCCATAAATTGGAACTTGAAAAATTCTGTCAGTTTTAGTTGTTTGCTCAGATTATGCTACATGCTTTTCAGTGACAACCTGTTAGATACTTTTATGTTCTTCTGTTCTCAACACAATCAGAGTCCTGTTGCTGCCTGTCTGATTCCTCTTGCAAAGTATCTGATAATACTAAAGTTTTTAACTGAAGGAGATTTGTACATACGACGCATATTTTATGATTCCTGGGTGTTGTAAATTGAGTTGTGTTCCCCTACAAAAATGTTGAAGTACTTGTTAACGTGACCTTATTTGGAAAAAATGATGAGGTCATTTGGGTGGGCCCTAATCTAATAGGACTGTATGCTTACAGAAAGGGGAAATTTTGTACATACATACACACACATACACACACACACACACACACACACACACACACGGAGAATACCATGTGGAAAGACACAGGAAGAAGATACCCATCTACAAGGAAGGATGACCATGACTACCAGAAGCTAGGAGAGGGGCCTGGATTAGTTCCTTCCACACAGGGCTAAAGAGTTTTGCTACAAATCTAAATATCTAAATATCATCTCAAAGTTTACAAACATTGTATTCATTAGCTGTTACCTATGATAGGTGGCACTAAAAGGCACAGTGTAATTAGGGAACGTTCTAATGCTATGGAATACACAATCAAACAAGTACTGTAATTTTATAAAGCCAACAGTATTGTAAAAGATATTTACTTCTTACTTATTCATTACTATTTATATTGGAGTCAGAAGACACTGTTGAATATAGGCAAACTCATAGATTAAAATATACAAGTCTTACTCAACAATGAACTTAGCCTGGGCTGATCCAAGCATGTGAGGTGGAACAGTGAAAATAGAAAATAATTTCTTGTCCAGAACTTATAAAACTGCCTGAAGTCTTTATTATACACCAGTTCAACAATATTTATTAAACTGACATATTCCCTTTTAATGTGAAATTATTAAAAGACACTAGCCATATGGAAAAACTATAATTGTAAAGAGTGAATGATTTAAACTTTGTGATGATATGAGAATATTTCTAAATGTCATTTCCCAAACACCATAAAACACTGTCACTAGGAGAAAAATAAGTATTTGAATGTCATTATTTGAACTGACCTGTTTCTAATTATATAACTTTCATTTGGTTACCCAAGGAAGAAACACAACAATTAAAGAGAGAAACAGTTTTTGTGTGTAAACTAATATCTCCTGTGTAGATGAGCCAATTGTAAGCTATCACAAAAGGCCAATGAAGCCAGACAATTTCACAGTTTTTTGTGGGTTTTGTGTGTCTGTGTGCATGTGTGTGTGTGTGTGTGCACGTGTGTGTGTGTGTATGGACATGCATACTATTTACAACATTGTTTTAAGAAAAATATGTGCAATATTTATGTGGAATATTTTTAAATAATTTAAATATAATTTAAACTACATTAACATTTGTGCAATGTCCCATGAAAAAAAGACCTAGGTTTTTCTAATAATATATTTTACACACTTGAAAAAGAAAAAGAGGTGGTGCAGTGGTTAAGAATCCGCCTGCCAATGCAGAGGACATGGGTTCGAGCCCTGGTCTAGGAAGATCCCACATGCCACGGAGCAACTAAGCCCGTGTGCCACAACTACTGAGTGTGCGCTCCAGAGCCCGCGAGCCACAACTCCTGAAGCTGGGTGCCTAGAGCCCGTGCTCTGCAACAAGAGAAGCTACTGCAATGAGAAGCCCACGCACCACAACAAAGAGTAGCCCCCGCTCACCGCAACTAGAGAAAAGCCGTGCACAGCAACAACGACCCAATGCAGCCAAAAATAAATAAATAAAATAAATAAATTAAAAAGAAAGAAAGAAAAAAAATTAAAGTCTTTATGTAAATGGAACATGCAAACTATTTGGTGATGTTTGATATTACATGAAAGATATCACTGAAGAATTATTTTTAATTTTGAAATATATACATAATATTAAATAAATCAATGAATTATAATTTTTTGCTTTGTTTGTTCCCTTAAATAATTGGTCTGGTGAAATTTGCTATGAGATTTGTAAATCTATTAATTAGGATGAAAATTTTTATTCAGGACAAGATTTTACAAACAGATTAAAGAGTGCCAATGGGAGTATCTGGGAATTAATAATCCTTTTAAGTTTGTTCATGATCACAGACAATCTCAAACTTGGTAGCTAGTAACTCAGATAACTACTGAGAGAAAGCAGGTTTTGAAGCATGGCTAATTTTTTTAAATGTACAGCTCTAATTGTTTTCAAATGCTAGAACTTTATACTCTAAGGATATGAATGAAATTATGGTATGCAACTGATGACTCAGTTTAGTCATTTCAGATATATATTTACTGTCTAGTAAAACAATCGTGGTAAGTATCTTTTAATGATGATCTTAAAGTTTTGGGTTAGTTGTCTTTATTGTAATGCACACCGTGGCAGCGATATACACATTTATCACCTATGTGCCCACTAGATTGTATCTTAATGAAGAGTTAACTTGGTTTCCTTTGTGCCATGTTGTATTATACCCAGTTGTGTCTAAAGGAAGATGCAAACTATCTCACTGGTTGTTATGGTAAAAAATAAACATTAATGGAATGTTAATATTATCCTCCACATACAAACACAGTTTGTAAATAATTTGAGTCTCTCTTCTGCTGTAAAATTTCTAAGCACTTTTCACTTCCATGTTATATTAGAAAAAGCACAGACTTTCTTTTTTGGAAGGACTTTTTCTTATTGAAATGAACTTATTTACAAAACAGAAGCAGCCTCACAGATATAGAAAACAAATGTATGGCTAACAAAGGGGAAATGGTGGGGTGGGATAAATTAAGAGTATGGGATTAATAGATACACACCTCTCTATATAAAATAGATAAACAACAAGAATTTACTGTATGGCACAGGGAACCACATTCAAAATCTTGTAATAACCTATAATGGAAAAGAATCTGAAAAAGCATAGACTTTTAATACACCATGGAAATCAGCCTGTACCCTGTGTGATCTCAAAATTTTGTCTGTGGACTGCAGGTGGCACTTAATGCTTTGTGTTGTTGTATAAAAAGGGTTTGCAGGGCTTCCCTGGTGGCGCAGTGGTTGAGAGTCCGCCTGCCGATGCAGGGGACACGGGTTCGTGCCCCGGTCCGGGAAGATCCCACATGCCGCGGAGCAGCTGGGCCCGTGAGCCATGGCCGCTGAGCCTGCGCATCCGGAGCTTGTGCTCCACAACGGGAGAGGCTACAACAGTGAGAGGCCCACGTACCGCAAAAAAAAAAAAAAAAGTGTTTGCAATTTTTAGGGGTTTGCAATGTGATTAAATAATTCTTATTTTATATATATTTCACCCATTTGAAATGAAACACATAATAATTTTCACAAGAATCCTGTAATGATATCATACCCTGAAAGTCTGCTCATGCCCTAAAACAGCTATACAGTTTAACTGATCTTAGACTAGAGTAATTTGCACTCGTGTTTTTATTTGTTAGAGTTGTTTTTTAAATTGTTATTACTGTGCTGTATTATAATTCCAACTCACAAAGATTGATCCGGACTCAGGAACGCCTCACTATAGCATAAAATCAGTGATGGGAAGAATAACATAAATGGAAAATGGTCAACAGAACTTCAGTGTCTGCTGAATAAATGAAGTTTGCAGCTCCAAAAATTTGCCAAGTCACCGGAAAAATAAAAATGTGACTATAGACCTGACTATGAAAACAGAGAAAAATAACTTGAGCTAGAGATCCATTTGCTCCAGATCCCAGCACCATATCTTGGCAGCCAGTAAATAGTGACACAAAACCTTTAAAATTTCATATCATTTTCAAAACAGCATTTCTTGATGCTAAGAAAACAATTGTAGTTTTAGACAGAATAAGCACAAAATAACATTTGCAGGTTTAAAATTGATGAATTATATATCTAAATGCAAAGCAGAGACCATAAATACTGAAGCATCACGGAAAGTTGCATTCCTGGTTTAGGAAAACAACTATATTGCACTTGCTCTAAAGCTTATACAAAATAGCAGTGAACATTATGACAAATATCAGGCACTGAGAAAAGCAGCGTGAGCTGCTGGAAAAACTTTTTTATCAAACAACATTTTGGGCCTCACGCAACTCCTATCACATTTGTCTGACTGCAGATTTTTTGCTTTACACTTGGATGAAACCAATTATGTGCAGGGTATGAATCAGCTCTTAGCACTTTGGTAATTCATATACAAAAAAGACATGGTCACCAGATTTTGCTCTGCTCATCGCTGACGTGCTATTAGCACACAAAGTTTATTTAGGTAATTATATTATGACTGCATGTCAGGTAGGCAAAATGCTTATGAGCATCAATATCAATGGAATTATAGTTTTGTGTACAGCGAAGGGAAAATTATACACCTAAGTACCGACTATTTTGGTTTCAGAGTAATGACTTTAGTTAACAATAGACTGACTTTTCTGATTTTCTTTTAATAAGTTAAGCATTTCAGAAGTTCTCGCCTTTACTTAAAAGTGGTAGCCTCGTTGTATGGAAGACTTATTTTTTTCTTTTTTTTTTTTTTCGGTACGCATGCCTCTCACTGTTGTGGCCTCTCCCGTTGCGGAGCACAGGCTCCAGACGTGCAGGCTCAGCGGCCATGGCTCACGGGCCCAGCCGCTCTGTGGCATGTGGGATCTTCCCGGACCGGGGCACGAACCCGTGTCCCCTGCATCGGCAGGCGGACTCAACCACTGCGCCACCAGGGAAGCCCTGTATGGCAGATTTTAATTAAAAGGATAATGGGCACAGGAAGCGTACAGAGTATTATTCTACAGCTGTCCAGGATGATGAGAGCTTCAATTATTGATGCTTTCTGAATCCAAGTTTCCTCATCTCTGTATCAAGATAATATTAAAAATTAATGGGTTACTTTGAGAAATGAAATGTATGTATAGTGTCTAGAATATTACAATATGAAATTTCCTGGTAATAAAAGTTCACACACATATTTATATCTATCTACTTCTCTACATATATATGAGTTGTATATATATACATATTTTCATGCATATTTTATGTATTTATTTGTTGAACTATTTTAGAAGGATTGTGCAAAGTCAGAGGTCAATGGGATGGTCGTACCTTCAAAAAATAAACCAAACCATGTACTGCACTCTCTTTATAAGAAAAGCCTTTCTCTTCTCACTCTTCATTTTGACCTTAAAACTTTGTATGTATTGTCTAGAGTCCACAATTTGAAATGTACTTCGAGTGCTTTAAAAGGATTAGGAAAATAGTATTAAAGAGATTGAAAAATATAGACATGATCTAGGTGAGATAGAAAGTTTAGTCAAATGGAATCTTTGAGTCTAGAAATATTTTCAGAATGTTTGAACCATATATTTTATTTTTAGTTGTTGTTGTTTTTATTTTTTAACATATTTATTGGAGTATAATTGCTTTACAATGTTGTGTTAGTTTCTGCTGTATAACAAAGTGAATCATCTATATGTATACATATATCCCCATATCCCCTCCCTCTTGCATCTCCCTCCCACCCCTCTAGGTGGTCACAAAACAGCAAGCTGATCTCCCTGTGCTATGCAGCTGCTTCCCACTAGCTATCTATTTTACAACTGGTAGTGTATATATGTCCATGCCACTCTCTCACTTCGTCCCAGTTTACACTTCCCCCTCCCGTGTCCTCAAGTCCATTCTCTATATCCCTGTCTTTATTCCTGTGCTGCCCCTAGGTTCATTAGAGCTTTTTTATTTTAGATTCCATATATATGTTTTAGCATACGGTATTTGATTTTCTCTTTCTGACTTATTTCACTTTGTATGACAGATTCTAGGTTCATCCACCTCATTACAAATAACTCAATTTCATTTCTTTTATGGCTGAGAAATATTCCATTGTATATATGTGCCACATCTTCTTTATCCACTCATCTGTTGATGGACACTTAGGTTGCTTCCATGTCCTGGCTATTGTAAATTGTGCTGCAATGAACATTGTGGTACATGACTCTTTTTGAATTATGGTTTTCTCAGGGTATATGCCCAGGAGTGGGATTGCTGGGTCATATGATAGTTCTATTTTTAGTTTTTTAAGGAACCTCCATACTGTTCTCCATAGTGACTGTATCAATTTACATTCCCACCAACAGTGCAAGATGTGATCCATATATTTTAAAAGAGTAAATTTTATCATTGATGTATATTAATGTGCCTACCAAAATAAAATGCGTGCATGTGTTATACAAAAAATATTGCAAATTATTTAATATTCTTGGGTCTTATTTCACTGTGCATTGATAATATAAAATACAACTATTGTCTAAAAAATTTAAGTAATTTTTTTAAGGGTAGTTTAAATATTTGACTAAATGAAATATTTTCAATTATATCTACTATTTTAACTTCCATTCTAATAAACTTGCATGTATGCCAGCACATTCATTAATCTTAGTAATTCAATATGAAGTTTTGATAGAGGAAATTTAATATGAGTTTATTTGTAATTGATCCTATTATGGGAGATCAAAATTTAATAGAAAAATACAATTTCTCTTTCTAAAGCATTAAGATCTATTTTAAAAGCCCTATTAGTAATTTAAAGTCAACGCTCAAAACATAAAATATTACATTATACCATGACAAACCAAAATTAGTATCAAAAATCTAATTAATTTAGGCATAAAATTATTTACCTTTAAATATCATCTTGTAAATAACTCTCAAAGGATTAAATAGTTTCAAGATGCCTTTCTATGTATTGAAACTTTAGTTTGGTTAGGATTTTGTTAATTTTTGCCAAAATGAATATTCCTTCTCATTTGATTGAAAAAACTTCATGTGCTTAGACAATTCCCTTTGAAAATATTCATAAATAATTTTCAAGTGGACCATAAAAATAATAACTTATGGACAAATAAAAGTGTTATGAAATATAATGAATGAAAAATAATATTGAAAAAATATCTGTGGTCATAAAATGACAATAGATCAAATAAATTCAAGACCCTTTGTCAGTAATTTTCCCAGAAAAAATCTATTTTTGATGGTCTGGACCACTATTCATCTGTCTTTTCATAATGAAATATTTGTTCCTTATTCAACAAACAACATACTAAAATAACTGAAGCTTGTAGGGCTTTAATTATAAAAGGACTGATTTAATTATAATACTGCAGTTTCAGTGAAGGTACACACACTTGAAAATGCCAAACTTATGACTTACTTTTAACAGAATTTCAGTGGAAGGTGGGTTTTTTTGTGCATAGGTAGTTCTTGGATTCTAAGCCACCCTTGTTCAGTCTATGACTAAATCAAGTTGATCTCACAAAAAAGCTATTGAAAAACACATCCAATTGAAAAATGGGCAGAAGAACTGAATAGACATTTTTCTAAAGAAGACATACAAACAGCCAACAGGTACATGAAATGGTGCTCAATATCTTTAATCATCAGGAAAATTCAAATCAAATATACAAATGTGAGATATTACCTCACGCCTGTCTAAATGGCTACTATCAAAACAAAACAAAACAAAACACCTAAGAAATAACGTGTTGGTGAGGATGTAAATTGGGACAGATGTTATGGAAAATAGTATACTGAGTTTCCTTTAAAAAGTAAATATAGCACTACCATATGATTCTGCAATTCCACTAGACTTGTTTTGCCTAAACCCATAAAATTTAAGGTTTATTTCCCTAGTTCTATTCTCTGAGCTGAAACAAGCTTCCTTTTCTGTGGTGAGACTTATGTTTTTGCTCCGTTTGAGTGAGTCTAAAAGCCCTTCTCTCACTCTCATCTCCAGGGACTCAGAGAAACCCACAGCTATATTCAAATATCCTATATTCCACTAGTAGATTCTTCTCATTATTGTATTATTCCAGAAAGGAAATGGGAGTGTGAGAAATGTACATTTCAAGCCACTGTACCCCTTAAGTGATTCTGTTATTACTTTATTAACTATAGAAGAGCATTCTGAGATACATTATGTGGAAGTTATCCATATAGTCAGGGAATTATAGTGCAGGGTGACAACTAGAAATCACCCAAGGCTTCCATATAATTTCAAAATAAGAATATTAGGGATGCATTAGGTATCTTTTTCAATGATGCAGAGAAAGTTAGTAGTAGAATAATTATGGGTAATGGCATGGCCCTAGATGATTAGCATGTCTGTCTCAGAGGTAGGATAAATGTTCTTGCAAAATCTATAAAATACAGATTTAATCCCTTGTAACTATCTCAGTGCATTTAACAAATTTGGTGTTTAGACTTTTGCTATCAGCATATGATCGCTACATCTCTACTTGGTCTTGCCATCACTTACCATAAAGGTTGGTTTCTCATTTCATCACTCAGCTGACTCCATCCAGATTCCCTCCTTAGTCATGCACTCCTGTTCAACTAAATCTTCTTACTAAATTAATATAAAACCTCATATTTTCAAACATAATTAAATCATTGCATTCACATGGTGATGATTTTTTATATTAATTTTGCTTTGATATTAAAGCAGCTCTTCCTTTTCTTCTTCTTACAATATCTTTTATTGTCCTCTGGAGTTAAATTTCCATATGGGTTGGCTGTTAAAGTCAGTGTGTATAATTACACATGTAAATTCTAACACATACTGTCAGTACCCTGCCTCTATAGCCTGGGTACTCCTCTACTATGTCTTGTTACTGCAAATGCCTGTTTCTCTGCCTGAGGCTTTTCTCTGGACTGCTTGAAGGTCAGACTAAGAATGCTAGGCAGTTAATGACCCTGGAAGCAGCCCTCTATTTATGGTAGAATTGAATTGGTAGATAAGCATCCTTGGTTTTGCATCTCTTGTTGTGGTGACTGAGGCATGCTCTGAACAATCTCTTAGAGGTCCCCAACTCTGTGGAGCCCAAGACGCACCCAGTGGTCAGCCACTCATCAATACCCCTTGCAGTGGCTTATTTCCCGCACCTCCCTCACTCTCACTCTACCTTATTAATGATTTCTGGAATCCTGTCCCCAGTAAGTCACTCACCTTCAAATCCTTGTCTCAGAATCATCTATTAGGAAGTCCAAGCTTAAACTTCTGTACACACATACACACCACACTCACACACACACACACACACACACATACACACATAAACATAAGACACATACTTTTCTAATGGCTTAAGGTCTACAGCGTAATTGACATGGAGAGCTAAAAGAAATGAGGATTGTTCTAATATATTCATTCTGAACATTGAAGCTTTTACTTAAACAATTAAATAAATTTAATAATTTCCGAGTTTCAATGATTAAATTAAATGAATCAAGTGATTCAAATAATCAAATTTTGATTTTCATGTTGTAGTAGAAATAAGATGCTTCAGTTAAGTATTTACATCTCTTGTGTGTTTTAAAAGAGAAAAGTTCTGTATGGTAGAGCCCAATGAGACTATTGAAAGATCACAGAGGAGAACTGCTATTCTGTGAAAGTCCTTCCTTGATGAACAGTTATTGTGCAGTGAAGGAGTTTCAAAAACAAATGCTTTCTCAAAAAAAGTGGACACTTCTTGATTATTTTCAAAGCCTTCCATTTGAAAAAGTTATATTTTACTTTGATATGGTGACCATAGATCATTGTAGACAGTGCAAAGTATTAATACACTTAAAAAATAAAAGTGCAATGGATGGTGTACAGAGTCAGGTACCATGTCTTGTGAATACCTATGAAAATATGTCTAGAAAAATCTTTTAAGTAGAGTGCTTATTAAATAATTAATCAGCAATTCATACAAATTAAGTGGTTGGTAATTATTTGAACTTTAATTTTATATAATTTTTTCATAACCCTGACTTTTTTTATTTTAATATGTGGGAAAGTTAAGCCAGGGAAAGAAATGTACCTAATCCAAAATCTAACACCATGTAACAAATTTTACTCCTTCTGTACACCATTCATTAGGCTGGTAAACTTTTTTTTTTTTTTTTTTTGCGGTACGCGGGCCTTTCACTGTTGTGGCCTCTCCTGTTGCGGAGCAACAGGCTTCAGAGGCGCAGGCTCAGCGGCCATGGCTCACAGGCACAGCCGCTCCGCGTCATGTGGGATCTTCCCGGACCGGGGCACGAACCCGTGTCCCCTGCATCGGCAGGCGGACTCTCAACCACTGTGCCACCAGGGAAGCCCAGGCTGGTAAACTTTTGATAGAGAAACACATTTGTTTCTGATGTCCTTGTGTTAACTACTATCTTAAATTCCTGGTATTGGACTCAAACAAATTGCAAACCCAAACTAATTGTCATCACCTTCTTCTGGTTATGTATCAAAGACTAACTAAAGCATAAAGCAGACACATTCCTGATCTAATTGTGTATCACTAATTAAAATTTGTGCCTTGAATATTTTTATGAGCTTAATTTCTAAATCCATTTGCTTTTTATGGTTAAATTACCTTTTAGCTTATACAGATTGATCTTATGAATTTGCCATGATATTTTAAATCATAATAGAAAGTATTTAGCCAGGTTTTGGCAACATTTGAGTTTATTTCCAAATTATATTCAGTCCCTTTAAGATAGGCCTTTGGCTTGCAATAACTTAAAATATGCCTTAATGAAGACTTTTCTACATTTCAACTAAACATCTAGAAAACTGCAATTAAAAATTACCTTTCTTAAACACTGAACTCTCAGAAAAATATACAATAAATAAAAAAGTAAATGGAGAGACACTGAATGAAAACAACCATAAGGTACTTGTATTTTGACTCATGAAAAGCAGTAGTCTTGTCTCTGTGAAAGAACAGAAAAGAACACGTGTTCCTTCCCTCTGCCTTCTATCTTTACACTAGTAAGAACACAGGGCAACCAGTCCTCAATGTCAGAAAAGTTGCATTTAAAGCAGCCAGTGAAATATTTAGAAATGGTCCCTATATTATAAATAGTCATAAAACAACAGATCAGAAAACGTGGAGATGGGGAATATCAGTGTAGGTTAAAATTTGGAAGTTATAATTCGTGGCAGGAGTTGGGGAGAGAGTGGTGGTTGTTTTAATGACAGAGCTAGGAAGAAACCTTGAGCCTCTGAAACTCGTGTGTAATTTTTATGTTATCTACCAGTTCTCAGTGACTAAGAAGTAGTGAATGGTAGGAAATATAAAGAAGGATCTAATGCTGTAGGAAATAAAGATGCTATAATCATATCACTCAAATATAACTGAAACTGAACTATTTCAAACTGAAAAATGACTACCTCCTCTAGGCTAGGACTCATTTTAGTTCATTTAAAGTAAGTGTTGTGTTAGAAATTTCAGTACTCCCAGAGACCCTAAGAACATTTAGTGTTATTCAACTAATTATTCCTGCATAAAACACCCTGTCTTAATATTAGGGAACTGCCTCAGTGGTTTTGGGCCTTTGTCTGAGATTTCCATCCTCTTTTTTTTTTTTTTTTTTTTTTTGTGGTACGCGGGCCTCTCACTGTTGTGGCCTCTCCCGTTGTGGAGCACAGGCTCACGGACGCACAGGCTCAGCGGCCATGGCTCACGGGCCCAGCCGCTCCGCGGCATGTGGGATCCTCCCGGACCGGGGCACGAACCCGCGTCCCCTGTATCGGCATACGGACTCTCGACAACTGCGCCACCAGGGAAGCCCTCCATCCTCTTTTAAGACTGAGTTATATCAGAAGTGGACTTTTCTCCCCAAAGTTTATGGGGTAGATACAAAGCATTTGCCAGTAACTACCCATCAACTACCAGATTTGTATGTAGTTGGACATTCTTACAGTCTAAAGGAGAAGTGATTGGCAGTGATAAGAATCAATCATAACCTCATTACCCATTTACAAAAAATTAAATGAGCAGGGCCTTCTGTGTTATTTAGAATCAGCATTCAACAGCAAGCTGGCACAATTTTTACACAATGATTTCTCACAGAACAATGAAAGCATGTCATGTTCAATTTATAACAATAATTTGAAATTCATGTATTGGAGAAAGTTACACATGGATCTTGCTGGGGCTTACCTGAAAACAATAATGAGTAGCACTCATGATTTCTTTGTTCTATTTTTTTTCAAAGAGACTGGGGAAAAGTCATGAAATGTGTTATGAATGACAAGATTTCTAGTTTATGGAAAAGGATTTAACAAGAGGTTTTCTGAAACAACTTTCACTATTTTTTTCTTCACATATGTATCCATATTCATGAATATTTGTGGACTTTAATGCTATGTATAACTTTAGATTCTCATAATTTACATATTTAACATTATAATATCAATATTTTCTGTCATTAAATTCTATTTAAGGTATAATTTCTAAATTTGGCCAGAGAGTCCATCTTATTTATATGCGATACTTGGTTTAACTATTTCCCTATTGTTGGAAACATGCCTTATTTTCATAATACTGCTGTAAATTTTTTTGATAAAATATGTTTTAGCATGAACAAAAAAATTAGAATTATTGAGACAAGAGTATCATAGAGGATTTTTTAAAAATTATTTTATTGAAGTATAGTTGATTTACAATGTTGTGTCTTTTTCTACTGTACAGCAAGGTGATTCAGTGATTTCTTTCATATTCTTTGCCATTATGGTTTATCACAGGATATTGAATATAGTTTGCTATACAATAGGACCTTGTTGTTTATCCATTCTATATATAGCGTAAAGTTTGTGGTTTTTTTTTAATACATATCAGCATATTTCTGTCACGAAGACTAAGAAAATGGGAGAGTTTCGGTTTCATATAATTTCCCTGTAAGAGATCATCTTGTACATTTATCTCTCACGTTCTATTCTTTCTTTTCTCACTCAACTCTGTGTTATATTGACTCAGTCAGTGAAGTAATAGTAATAATAATTGCTTTTAGTGCCTGCTGGTTGTCAAACACAGTATTAAGTATTTGATGCCTATTAATGCATTTAAATCTCATTTTACAGAGGACGAAACTGAGACACAAAGATCTACGGTAAGCTTCCCAAGGCACCCTAACCAATAAATAGCAAAGTTTGGATGCAAAGGAAAGCACCTCGCTCTAGGCACTCTATTTGATGACAGCACTTAATGGTGTCTGAATAAAGCCCCACAACGTGAGTAAATTTGTGTCTTGTGGGAAATCAAGACCAGTGCTGGGATCTGTAGGGGATTCACATACACATCAGGTTTCATGGTTCTGAAAAGTGTCTGTTGGTCTGAGGCCAGAAGGTCTTCTAGACAACACTGTTTCTAGTGAGCAGAGCAGCAGTACCTGGAAGGAAGCCATGTACCTGGAAGAGACACAGCTAGATCTGGATACACTCAACTTCATTTACTTCCCCTGTTGATATTAACTGTAAATTGAACAATAAGCCAGTTTCTTATATGAGCTGCCTATTGGTCTATATATGTCTGGGATTCGGAATAGATAATGAAGGTGTAAAAAACACCAAACTATTATAGAAAATCATTAAAAGACCCAGGACACAGAATGTTTAACTTATGATTTTTAAACTTTTCAAGAGGTAAATGCCCCTATACTATATATATACCATTTAAGAATGCAGAAAATGGTAAGCGATGCATAAAGTACTTCCCTATTCCTAAAATAATACCAAAGTTAGTTAGAAAAGTAACATGACTTAACAAAATGTGTGTGAATAGAATGACAAAGTTTGCTGTAGACACAAAGGATTGTTTAGATACATTAAGAGCCAGCCGAAGTTTTAAATAGACAAAATGAAAAGAGGCAAATCCTTCTCAAAATACTGTATAGGTAAACATGATTACATTTTAAGTCCTAATGGGGGGCTGGAAGTGTTAACGTGATTGTGTATTTCATTTTAAGTTTGTCAAGATGTGAGTCCTTCCCAAATTGATCTATAGATTCAATGCAGCTCCAATCAAAATCCCAATTAGTTATTTTGTGGGTATTGAGAAAGCAATTATAAAGTTTATATAGAGAGACAAAAGATCCACAATAGCTAACCTAATATTGAAAGAGAAAAACAAAGAGGGCTGACACCATCTGACTTTACTATAAAGCTATAGTAATCAAAAAAATGTGTTCTTGGTGAAAGAATCGACAAATAAATCAATGAACCAGAACAGCACACCCAGAAATAGACCTTTGACAAAGGAGCAAAGACAATACAATGGAGAAAAGATAGTCTTTTCAACAAATGGTCCTGGAACAACTGAAAGTCCACATAATAAAAATGAATCTAGATACAGACATTACATTTTTCACAAAAACTAACTCAGAATAAACCATAGACCTAAATGTCAAATGCTAAACTATAAAACTCCTAGAAGATAACATAAGAAAAATCTAGATGACCTTGGATTTGGCAATTACTTTTTAGATACACCACCAAAGGCAAGATCCATGAAAGAAGGAATTGATAAGCTGAATTTTATTAAAATTACAAACTTCTGCTTTGAAAAATATACTGTCAACTGAGTGAGAATACAAGTCAGAGAGTGGGAGAAAATATTTGCAATAAAGTTATATGATAAAGTACTGTTATCCAAAATATGCAAAGAACTCTTAAAACTCAACAATAAGAAAATGAACAACCCAATTAATAAATGGGGCAAATATCTTACCAGACACTACACCAAAGAAGATATACAGATGACAAATAGGAGTGTGAAAAGATGGTCCACATCATATGTCATTAGGGAATTGCAAATTAAAACGAGATACCACTACACACCTATTAAAGTAGCCAAAATCTGGAACATTGACAACATCAAAATGCTGGTTAAGTTTGGGAGCAAGGAGAACTCTCAACTTATTGCTGGTGGGAATGCAAAATGGTACAGCCACTTTGGAAGACAGTTTGGAGGTTCCTTTAAAAACTAAACATATTTTAACTATATTATTCAGTATTCTGCTCTTTGGCACTTACCCAAAATAGCTGAAAGCATATGTCCACACAAAAACATGCACACTGATGTTTATAGTGGCTTCATTCATAATTGCCAAAACTTGGAAACAACTAAGATGTCCTTCAGTATGCACATTGATGGATAAACTGTGGTAAAATGAACAATGGAATATTACTGCATATTAAAAAGAAATGAGCTATCAACCCTTGAAAAGACATGGGAGATTTTTAAATGCACATTACTAAGTTTGTGATTCCAACCATATGACATTCTGAAAAAGGCAAAACTGTGGAGAGAGTAAAAAGTCAGTGATTTCCAGGGGCAGGGTGGGTGGTGAATAGGCACAGCACAGTGAATTTTTAGGGCAGTAAAATTATTCTATGCAATCCTATAATTGTAGATATACGTCATTATACATTTGTCCAAACCTAGAAAATGTACAACATTGATAGTAAACTCTATGGGAATAGACTTTGTGTGATAATGATAATCAATGTAGATTCATTGATTCCAATAAATGTACCCCTCTGATGTTAGATGTTGATGGCTGGGGACCTGTATGTGGGGTTGGGTTAGGGTTATATAAAATCTCTATGTATTTTCCATTCAGCTTTGCTGTGAATCTCAAACTGTTCTAAAAATAAAATTTATTTTTAAAAAGTAAGCAAAAACAAGCAATTTTTAATAAAGTGATTTAAGAAATGTGATTAACACTGATTTATATATTTACATGTACATAGACACAGTAATGAGAAAAAGGAGAATCCTGGCATAAGAAAAAAAAAGATATATTAATAGACTATTTCATTTAGAAACAGAATGAAATCATTTTTATAAGTTGAGTATGTGATAAAGGCAGATTTTAAAACAGCAATAGGTGACATTTTTTTGAATGAAAACAATATTTCCTCAAGTTGGTTAATGGTGGGTAAAGTAATAATGCACTCCACAGTATTTATCAAAATATTCACCAAAAAATATTCCAAGACCGTTATAGACTTGAATGTTTTAAAACATATCAAACTAGACAACAATAAGAACACAGGTGCATTTTGCTTGAAAGTGGTATCTACAAACATCAAATATTTACTGCAGTAATTTTTGAAAATTTTGCATAAAATGTCTAAAGTATTTTTAAATTCTCTTTTCCTGGAATAACTAAATCTTTTTGTGTTGGTCTAAGTTTAACATTTTCTCTGGGAAAAGCATATTCAATTATTTTTGATGCTCATGGGAACTAGAAGAAACTACCGTGCCCATTATGGAAGAAGTAAAGTAGAAAATTAAAAAAAAAAAAAAAGATTTAGTTTCTCTCAACATCACACTTGTTAATAGACTTAGCAATAAACAAATAGCAAACAGAATAATTGCCCTATTTAGAATCTAGGGGTTACTAATTTGGTCAAAGTAATTTGAGTGTTAATAAAATAGGAAGAGAAATAATCTGAGAAATGTAAATATGTTTTTATATTTTCTGACCCAAATTATCATGATTTAACTAAAAAAGTGGGAAAAAAACATTTATTTATGTTTTTTTCAGAGTTTCTGACTGAAAGTTTTCTATATATCTTGGGAAAATTTCCTGATAATAAAACCTAGTGTTTATAGTAAAACATAACTTCTTATATCTTTACATTTTATATATGGGCATGCCCTTAAAAATACATTTGAAAAATTGAAGCAAAATATATACCCTAGGATGGGTTTCTGATTCCTGGAAATTTTTCAATAGTCAAATAAAATATTGCTGTCAATTTTATTTGGAAAATTGAAAATGGATATGCTAACTATAAGTAAAAAAAATTGTGAATGAGTGTACCAATCTAACCCTTAATAGTATGGGATCTTTTATTAAGTTAATAATTATGAAATTAATGATAGATTTCCATGCATACACAAATGTGGAGACATATGGTCACGTTATCCTTTTGAAAAAAAGGAAAAGAAAAACAAATTCTTGTCTTTTATCATTCTTCCTTTGCCTACACTCCATACCTAGAAATAGAGGCATTTGTGAAAATGGTATGGACATACATTGCTCTCCATGGGCTTGTCCTTTTCCCTAAACTCTTAGAAAACAAGTGAATTTTCAACACAGTGATTGTTTAGCTTTTTTCTCTGGTAATGAAGAAAAAGCAAAGTTAAATACTGTCTCCTATTTATACTCTTCTCTCTCTCTCTCTCTCTCTCTCTCTCTCTCTCTCTTTGTATCACTGCAATTTTCCAAATAGGAGGCTAGATGTTATAAAACCATGCAAAGGACACATAACCATTAATTTCTTTTTTTTAAACATCTTTATTGGTGTTTAACATCTTCATTGGAGTATAATTGCTTTACAATGGTGTGTTAGTTTCTGATTTATAACAAAGTGAACCAGCTATACATATACATATACATATATCCCCATATCTCCTCCCTCTTGCATCTCCCTCCCTCCCACCCTCTCTATCCCACCCCACTAGGTGGTCAGAAAGCACCGAGCTGATCTCCCTGTGCTATGCAGCTGCTTCCCACTAGCTATCTATTTTACATTTGGTAGTGTATACATGTCCATGCCACTCTCTCACTTCGTCCCAGCTTACCCTTCCCCCTCCCTGTGTCCTCACTTCCATTCTCTATGTCTGCGTCTCTATTCCTGTCCTGCCCCTAGGTTCTTCAGAACCATTTTTTTTGTTGTTTTTTTCAGATTCCATATATATGTGTTAGCATACAGTATTTGTTTTTCTCTTTCTGACTTACTTCACTCTGTATAACAGTCTCTAGGTCCATCCACCTCACTACAAATAACTCAATTTCATTTCTTTTATGGCTGAGAAATATTCCATTGTATATATGTGCCACATCTTCTTTATCCATTCATCTGTTGATGGACACTTAGGTTGCTTCCATGTCCTGGCTATTGTAAATAGAACTGCAATGAACATTGTGGTACATGACTCCTTTTGAATTATGGTTCTCTCTGGGTATATGCCGAGGAGTGGGATTGCTGGGTCATAGGGTAGTTCTATTTTTAGAGTTTTGAGGAACCCCCATACTGTTCTCCATAATGGCTGTATCAATTTACATTCCCACCAACAGTGCAAGAGGGTTCCCTTTTCTCCACACCCTCTCCAGCATCTGTTGTTTGTAGATTTTCTGATGATGCCCATTCTAACTGGTGTGAGGTGATACCTCATTGTAGTTTTGATTTGCATTTCTCTAATGATTAGTGATGCTGAGCATCCTTTCATGTGTTGGTTGGCAATCTGTATATCTTCTTTGGAGAAATGTCTCTTTAGGTCTTCTGCCCATTTTTGGATGGGTTTTTTTTTTTTTTTTTTTTTTTTGATATTGAGCTGCATGAGCTGCTTGTATATTTTGGAGATGAATCCTTTGTCTGTTGTTTCATTTGCAAATATTTTCTCCAATTCTGAGGGTTGTCTTTTTGTCTTGTTTATGGTTTCCTTTGCTGTGCAAAACTTTTAAATTTCGTTAGGTCTCATTTGTTTATCTTTGTTTTTATTTCCATTTCTCTAGGAGGTAGGTCAAAAAGGATCTTGCTGTGATTTATGTCATGAAGTGTTCTGCCTATGTTTTCCTCCAAGAGTTTTACAATGTCTGGCCTTACATATAGGTCTTTAATCCATTTTGAGTTTATTTTTGTGTATGGTGTTAGGGAGTGTTCTAATTTCATTCTTTTACATGTAGCTGTCCAGTTTTCCCAGCACCACTTATTGAAGAGTCTGTCTTTTCTCCATCATATATTCTTGCCTCCTTTATCAAAGATAAGGTGACCATATGTGCATGGGTTTATCTCGGGGCTTTCTATCCTGTTCCATTGATCTATCTTTCTGTTTTTGTGCCAGTACCATACTGGTTTTTTTTACTGTAGCTTTGTAGTATAGTCCAAAGTCAGGGAGTCTGATTCCTCCAGCTCCATTTTTCTTTCTCAAGATTGTTTTGGCTATTCGTGGTCTTTTGTGTTTCCATGCAAACTATGAAAATTTTTGTTCTATTTCTCTGAAAAATGCCATTGGTAGTTTGATAGGGATTTCACTGAATCTGTAGATTGCTTTGGTCCATATAGTCATTTTCACAGTGTTGATTCTTCCAATCCAAGAACATAGTATATCCCTCCATCTGTTTGTAACATCTTTAATTTCATTCATTAGTGTCTTCTAGTTTTCTGCACACAGGTCTTTTGTCTCCTTAGGTAGGTTTATTCCTAGGTATTTTATTCTTTTTGTTGCTATAACCATTAATTTCTAATTTCCAACTTCCTTTAAGCCATAACGGATCCATTATATTTTAAGATTTATAACTAAAAAAGGAAAATAATTTAGTGTCATAATTTAGCAGAAAATGCATTTTTCTTTCAAAAGTACTTAAAGGAGGTTAAAGCTGTTTCCTCCATTTTAAAAAACAATATTCATAAAATTGAAAAAAAAAAAGCAAACTGTAGGATAAAAGGAAGTATCTTTACCACAAGGTCATACCTAAGAGTTTGATACACATATTAAGTATCTTCTAAATATTGATCTACAGCCACAACAGCTATTAAAACTCTAGTCCTAGTCCTTATTTCACCTTATTTTAGACACTTCATACATTTGCTACTTCTTTAAATTCAGAAAGTCTGAAAACGAACAAAATCCTTGCAGTTTAACGTGTATTTCTCGCCTACATCCCCTATGACAGTATTTTTCAAATATTACAGAAGTTGACCAGTAGTTATTCTAAATAAATATTTTTGCAATGAGACTCAGAAAACGGCATTTTAACAGGCACCTCAAGGAAGTGTTAATCTGATAATTCTTCTTTTAAATCTGAGAAAAATTGATCTTACTGATATCATTATACACTTTGACACCAATGATAGAAACCAGTCTTGATTTCCAGTCTCTCTTTTTCCTCAACAATCATTCCATTAACTTTGTACAGTCATCCATTTCTTATTCAGATTTAAGGGATTCTTCATCAGTTATAACACTCATAGTGCTGTTTTCCACAAATATAGTGTCATTCATGTCATAATAAAAAAATAATAATAATAATAAATAATTTTTAAAAATCTTTCATTTTATTCCAGGAAATATAATATGTAAAGAATTATTATCAAAGTTATTAGATTTTCCGTAGTTTGTATCCTTTTTTTAAACTTTATTTCTCATTGTTTTATTTCATGAATCTATATCTCCAGAACCATACAAAATGTATTCTGTGTTCAGTTATACTGGAAAATCCAAAATGGCTCATTGGCTTGACTCACAGTTGATGCTAGTTGATGCTGAAGGACTATCAAATCAAGTGTCTACACAGAGTCTCTCTATATGTCTTGGATTTCTCACAGCATGGCTCAGTACAAGGAAGGAAATGGAAACTTCCATGCCCTTAAAGTGCTGGCAAAACACACATTGTTTAAAATATTTTCAGGGCTCAGACAACTTCAAAGAGCTAGATACAGAGAATCTGTCTCTTGACAGAGAAGGTGGCAAATTGTATTGAAGAGCATATGATATGGATATTTGGAAAACACAATCTTCCACAGCCTACCTCTGGCTACGACAATTCTCAATACTCTCATATACAATATGCTTTTACCCCATCTCCCAAGAGTCTTAAACTCTCATCCTATATGCTATGGTCTGAATGTTTCTGTTCCCCCAAAATCAATATGTTGAAGCCTAATGCCCAATATGATGGTTTTAGGTAGTGGAACATTTGGGAGGTAATTGGGTTGAGATGGTGGAGTCCTCATGAATGGGATTAGTGCTTTTATAAAGGAGACCACATGGAGCTGCCTAGTCCTTCCTGCCATGTGTGGACACAGCAGAAAGATGGTCATCTATAAACCAGGAAGTAAGTCCTTACCAGACCCCAAACTGGCTGATGCCTTGATCTTGGACTTCCCAGCCTCCAGAGCTATGAGAGAAATAAATGATTGTTTATGGGCGAATCAGTCTATGATTTTGTTGGCATCAACTTGATGTCCAGAATCTTGAAATTTAAATCAGACCCTGTTGAGAGTAAAGTTTCACTCAAATATGGTTCTTTTCAACCTAAAGATTTGTGAACAAAAGGGAAAATAATAAAGCTGGTCCCCTCCAACATTCATGGTAGTACAAGGAAAGAATAACTTCAAGGAAAATTTCCTTTAAAAGGGGGGAGGAATGTAAAAAACTAGGTTGTCACTGTTTCATAGAAATACTGAAATCTAGCTCAGTATATATTGCTAGATTCTTGATTAGAGATGAGTCCTGCTTTGTGGGAGATTTCTTCATGGCTCTAGACTTTGTTCTTTGAGCATTTATCCCACACTCTTAGTTACTCTTTCTTTCAATAAAAAAAAAAATGCCTATATTTGTATCTAGGTAGCTTTCTCAGCCTTCTTACTTTCAGGATGTTGTGGATCCTAAGCTTATTTTTTGATATTGACCACACTTGTATTTTCCAGTCCATACCAATGTGCTTCTGCTTAGTACAATTCCCTTAAAAAGAGAATTGTGGGTTTCCTACGGATATTCTGGTAGTTGGCTCTGTTAAACAAAAATTCAAATCCCCTCAAACTATGGTGCTGCAGGGCAACCTCCTTAAGATTTTGAGAAACCATTTTGGAAATCTTGGAGAGTATATTAGGCATGTATTTAAGATCATTTAGAAGTCACTTTACCAATCAGAGAGCACGCAAAAGCATGCATGCTCTTACTATTCTTTTTTTTTTTTGTATTAGGCATCATGTTTATTCGTCATATTATTTTAAAAGTTCATCTTCAAACAAAATAGACCTTAGATATGATTACCAGTATCAGTAGCGACAGTCATCAGTCTTTAATGGGTACCCAAGTAAAGAGTGTTGACACAACTCCCATAGAACACTTCATTTTATATTTTATTTTTTATTGAAGTATAGTTGATTTACAATTTCATGTTAGTTTCAGGGGTACAGCAAAGTGATACATATATATATATATATTGTTTTTACATACCTCTACTATTCTTAAAAGAAAATTTGTCTCACAAAGGTTTATAAGGAATCATCTTATATCCTTTTGGGACCTTAGCCAAGGATCTCACAGCTACATACTTCATTTCAAAATTACTCTGAGGCCACATTTTACTTGTAAGTCCTGAATTTGAGTCTTTATCTCAGATCATTTTTTACCTTAAGAACATTTAGGTGAGTGGAAAGACTCTCCTAGTCCCTCTATATGTCCTATAAAATTTGCTAAAATATTGAAAGTTTTTATTGTTAGTTTATCTCTAGCTGCATCTTTTCAGACACTGCTACAAGAAACCAGTTCACATGGTTTCATAAGAACCTGGTTTCACAAGAAACCAGTTCATCTGGTTCATAGGTTCATAAAATTTAATATTTCTTTTTCATCTTATCACAGGCATTAGTTTTGCTCAATTTTCTGCCACCACAGACACATATTATCATCCCTCCAGCCTCCCATCTCAGTGTCCTTTTACCTTCCATCAGTTTCCCTGAGGTCATTCTTGCTTCTGCTAATTGTCTGGTACCAATGTCATTTCAAAATATTTTAAATTATTTTTATGACACCAACACAGAAACTTCCCTGGTGGTTCATTCACATAGCTGGTTCTTGGCTAAGAATTCCTTAGAGGTGGTATCACTGGATGAATCTATTTATAAACTTTCATATGTGCTATGGGCTCTTCCTGCATGGCTCCTGAGTTTTAAGAGGTAGGATACAGAAACAGATTAGTTAAGGGTTATCCCTGGACCTGATAGTTCTACTGTATTATATTGGTCAAAGTAATCTCAGATACTGAACAGGTTCAAGAGAGTAAAAGATAGATTCCAACAATTAGTGCAGGAATAACAAGATTATAATGCAAAAGAGCATCAAGGATGGGAGCTAGAGGTAGAATCATAAAATACAATCTTTCATACATTCTAGTTAGGAAGATTCTTACACCTGCACTGCATGCCTATTGCCAAAGTCCATTCCAAAGATTAAATATTGATATTTTAAATAAATATTTACTAATGGTATATACTGCTTCAGAAACAGTGTGAATTATTTTAACATAGTGATGAAATAATCAAAAAAGCTGCCAACCTCAAGTAGCTTACAACAGACTGGCACAGATATTGATTCAACTGTGATGCATGTTATGAAGTCTAACACAGTCTAATTCTCATTCTTTTCAAGGTGTGTTTTTATTTGTTTGCTTGCTCTTGTTGTGGTTTGTTACTGAATGTTTCTAGAATCTATTAGTTATCCTTGTAATTACAGAATTTTCACAATGGTTTTGGGAAAGGGTCTTTATAACTCACTCTGCCGGGCAATAACTGGGTCCCCTCCATCTGAAGACTTTGTAATTCTAGAAAATACAATAGAATTTCAGTGATGAGTTTCTTCTCTTCAATTTTGTGTTTTCCTCTTCCTGTAATGCATCTTATGCAGTTGTTGAAATGTCAACATTGATTGATTACCTATGGGTCTTATCTTTTCCCAAACTTTTAATCTTTGTCATCTGATTCTATGTTCTGGAAAATCTGTTCAATACAGCTGCAAAACTTCCAATTTTTTCATATTGTTCTGTCTTTGACAGTTATTTTTTAATCTGAGGGTTTTTTCCTTATGCCTCTATTTCTATTACTTCCATTTTCATTGCATTAATTTCTAGTTTTACTAATTTATTTCTTCTTTTTTCTGTTTTTTTTACCAAATTTTATTATTTTTTTAATTTTAGGATTTTCCCTGTTACCTGTTAATCCTTGATAATCTGTTAATTGTTAAGACAGAAATTCTTGACCTGCCACCATCATGTCTATGGACATGAACTTTGGCATGGCCTCTGGACAAGGGCAGCTTCCCCTTGAATAATTTCAGTGAATATAAAAGCTTTAAAGAAAAACTGATGAAGTGTTTCTGTGGTGATAAATATTAAAGTGCTTTGTGCAAAAATGAATAAAGTGACAATGAGCCAATTCTGAGTTTAGTTCTCAAATGCTATGCATGTTTCTGCTGTTTGACTTGTAGCCCTGTCCAACCACCATGGCAAAGGCTCAGTCTTGCCTACTAGTGAATGAGAGATCATAGGGACATTGTTGAGACCTTCTGGTCATCCTGTAGTGGCTCGCCACCTGCCAAGCCCTGGAAGGTGACTACAGATGAATGAGGCAAGCCAGATAAAACCAAAAGAACCCTCCCCTGAGCTGTGTCCACCCCAAATGTCAAAACACAGAATTTCAAGCTGTATATATGGCTGTTGGTTTAAGACACAAAACCTCGGGGAGCTTTGTTTTACAGCAAGATTTAACTGACATAATCTCCTGTACACCATCCACACTTTTGTAAATAGTCTCTTAAATTAAATTCTCATCAGATGATGTTTTAATGTAAAATCAATTCCTTCCTGTTCCCTGATTGGTATATGAGCAACTGGTAAAATTTTTAAGATATATCCCAGATACAAAGAGACCACTTCATTCCTTAACATTATTCATCTCCTTTAACCTAGATCATTCACCTCCTATAAAATTTTCCTGTTGCTGGTATGAATTTTCAAGGTAAATTTCTTTGTACTTACATTTCTGGATGGTAAGTAGGAATATTTTGACCTATTTCAGGTTCACTATTTGATATTCTAATTTTGTACATCAGATGATTTTGAATTAATTCTTTGAGTCTGATCAAATTTGGATATATTGAGAGCACTGACTGTCTAGAGGCTTGGTACCATGGAGGATACTGGAAAAGGCTCTAATTATCCTTGTTAGAACATACCCTGTCTTATCTTGGTATATTTGTAATGGAATGTGGAGAATTCTACCACAGATTTTATGGCACATCAGATGTCAATAGTATCTTGTGTTGTCTTAGAAGGCAACAAGCAAGTGATTCATTTTACTGCTATTCATTCAACACAGATATCAAAAGTGATGGCATTACATTATATATGTAAGATGTTTAAAATGCAAATATCAGTAGTGGCAGAATGTACGTATGAGATGTTTTTAACTAAATTTACCCACTATTATTTACAAGTTAATAATTGAAAAAAAAGTGTTTTGAAAGAATATTATGTTTATCTTGCATTTAATTTCAAGTGCTCTCTCAGTGAATCACACTTGTTTTCAAAAAGTCATTTGAAATCCTTCACAAAATACACTTGGCTATTCAGTAGCAGGAATTGCATTCAGAGAAATTGCAAGATACTTATGCAAGACCTGACTTATCAGGATTTATATATGCAAAGATTTTATTGACCTCAGAGTCAATGGAACTTCAAACAGAAATTCTGCCTGAGCAAACACAGCTGAATCAGGACCCAAATGAATTAATTTAGTTCCTATCTGTAATATAGATTGGTAATCTTCCAAAATGAATATGTAAGTTGAAAGGAGTCTGGTTTCTAAACATAAAAATGAACTGCTTGCTGTTTTTTTCTTGGCAATATAAGGAGAAATGTAAATCTATTGTTAAGTGAAGAAGACACTTTCTAACATAGAATATCTTTATCCAATGATTAACTTAAACTCAGTACTTCAATTTTAACTTAAGGTTTGGGTTTGGTGTTGTCATTAAAGGGTTAGGTTGGTTCCAAAAGGATATAAACTTAGGTATAGACCTGTGGTTCTCAGAAGAAATGAAGATATGAAAAATAAAGCAAGGATGTATCATAAGAGTAACCAAAATGCAAAGCTGAGAACAAATGAAGAACTTGAAAATGAACAGGGTACAAGAAATGAGTTCAATTATTTAAACTTGAACACAAGGTGGTCTACATTGCTGGGGTATGACAGCTAATGAGAGCTGTTATATTGAAGTGAAAATGAGTCATACATCTCCTAAGGGCTTTATTTGCACTGACTTATTTAATATTAATATTGACCATATGAATTAGGTGATACTAATACCCCAACTGACAATGAGGTAACTAGAGTAAGAGAAATTAAGAAATTGCCCACAGTTATATAAGTAGTCAGTGTCAGAGTCAGGATTCAAATCCAGAGCATATAACTGCAGAGTTCATGTCTTAATGAGTATGTATTTCCTCTCTCAAACAAAAGTCCATATTTGGCATTTGATGAATGAGAGACCAATAATTCGACTAATTTTATACCAATGTTTTGAGTATTTGAAAATATTTTCCAAATTCCATTACATCAAGGGAAAAAAAAAAGGGCCTGTGGGGAGTAAATATGAAAGAGCAGTTCTATAGCTATTCCTTCCTTGCTAGTGAAGCCAGGAGAAAATACCTTCAAGTAATATTTTAATGATTTGGACCAGATCTGCCTACCAACATGTTAATTGTATTTAATAGTGGAAAGAGGAGTCTCCATCTACAAAATTACTTTATCTGGAGATAGCTGATATCCTCATACTATAAATAAACATAGCATTTATGGATTTATAAGATATGGCTGGAGAATGAGGGGTAGTCAGATAACTTATGTGATTTAAGGAGTATAAAACATAGACGTTCCAACATTAAAAAGTCTCTCTTTCGACCAATGCAGTGTTGTTATTCTAAAGCCAAAATTCACCGTGAAGCAGAGGGGAAAATAAGACAAATTTGGTAGTTCTCACAGGTTTCATACTTCTTAAGGAAGCCAATATTTTGTCTATGTTTTGAATTTTGCACCGTCTTTTATATCAGTAAAATTGGGGGTTGGGTAACATCTGATTCATGCAATCTATCTTAGCAAATCAACCTGTTGTACTAACAGCTGGCAGCAACAGAATTGTTTTTAGAACTATGCATCATAGTGTCTAAAATGGGATTCAGTAGGAAGAAAAGGAGACAATGGAAGGAAATGGCAATAGTTTGATGTCTTTAGAGTTCTCTATACAGCTTTTGTATGAAGGGGTGAAAATCTTGAAGCAATTTAAAAGTGAACATGTTACCAATGTGATTGGAAGAAACAGATTTATATCTTGGAGAATGTGCTAGGTGAATTAACATAAAATAACAAATGAAAGGAAGGTGCAAACATACTTTTTGATGGCTATTGTTAGAAGCTCTGTTAAAACTTAGAAGAGTAGAGGAAAATAATTAAAACATTTCTCCTATAACTGTAAATCCTTTTAATATGATCATAGTGTAACAAAGTGTCTATAGGCTTAAAGATATAATTATAAAGCAGATAACAAAATATTTAATACAGCTGATTGAAACTCCTCACAGGTTTTGATACTACCAGAAACCAAACTGGACAGAGAGGTAGATTTACTTAGTTGTAAAAAATTAGATAATTAAATGCCTTCATGAATACATATAAAATGTGTCAAATAACTACTGATAAAGAAAGAAAAAGAAAAATTGAGCTAAGAAGGTATCAAAATATTGACCTAGGAATATGGTTGTAATTAACATAGTTTGCATCAGATTTAATCTAGCTGTTGCCCAGGAGTTAATGGCTTTTTCTTTTACAGAAAATGTTGAAAGATAAGTTGTAAAAAGATGTATGAGAAATATGAGGTAAAGAAATATTCACTATGTTCAGGGATTGGTTTGGAAAGGAAGAGTCCTGAAATGACCCTCTCATTGCTGGGGACACACAGGGAGATGAGGACCTTAAATTCTTCTTGTAAATATATCAATGATTTAGGTCAAAGTCATTCAAAACCTTGTGATCTTGATAATCGTATTTTCCAGAGAAAAGCTGAATGCCTTTCAACAAAATATTTCATCAGCATATACCACTTCTCCCTAGATTGTGTATCATAAACCTAGAAAATGTAGGTTATGAGGCATAGCTAGCTGGAGTATGGGAGCAGTGACGTAAGGAGGGAACACAAGCAGATGTTCTAGAACAGAAGTGGCTCTCATATTGGACCATGGTGCTTCATATAGAGTTCAAAATCTCACCCATCATTCCAAAATAAAAATATGCCCTAATATGTGAGAAAATTGATACTTTGTTTGCCATGTCTGATCGTTTCATTTTCACTTATAAAAATATTATTTTGTCCGTGTTTGACGTTCATTTGCACATTTACAAATCTGTAACATTTTTGTTGTCTTTAAACTTATTTATTCATCTAAATACAACATTATATAATGTAAAACGTTAATTTTTCCCATAGAAAATCTCCTTCCATTCTTTGATATTCTTGATTATTATATCATGGGTCAGCCAACTTTTAACTATTTCTTCTGAGTTTTATTTCCATATAAGCAATACGATAATATGCTTATTTTAATTTTTAATATTCATGTGTTATCTTTTGCCTTATAACTATGGCAAGAAAAGATTCTACTCCTTCTCCTGGTCCTCCAGCCTCACCACACGCGTCACATAAATGTCATGCTAAGATTGAGGAAAATCGGGCTTTCCTGGTGGCGCAGTGCCCCGGTCCGGGAAGATCCCACATGCCGCGCAGCGGCTGGGCCCATGAGCCATGGCCGCTGAGCCTGTGCGTCCGGAGCCTGTGCTCCGCCATGGGAGAGGCAAGATTGAGGAAAATCAAATATTGACCAAATCACTTTGTATATTTTGTCATAGTAGGTAGTCATTCACAGTTGAATCACATAGTATGTTATTATTAAATTAAATTTTCTCCCATATTTTGCATTAGTTGACACTAAAACACTAAGAACTAAGTATTGTTTTATTCCTATATACTGATCACTAATACTTTCTCCAAATTATTGTTTTAATATATTCAGACACCTTTCCTTCCTGGAGAAATCTCTCCTGGAATCCTACATCCATTTATCCTATTCTGGACTGAGCCCCAACATTACCTCTGAAATACCCTCCACCACCCACCTGGAAACTGCCGTCACTTGTTTTGGTGGAACGCAACCTTCAGCAGTTTCCTTAGAAAAGGGACTTGGGAGATAAAATTTTTTTGAGATCTTGAATGCTTGAAATTTTTTTTACTTGACCTTTGTGATTGATGATTTAACTGGGTTACAAATTTCATATTTCTCTTTTTCTCTCAGAAAATTTGCAGCAGTCTTTCACTTACTTTTAAGGACAATTGCCAGTTTTGAGACATGAAACTCTAGATTCCCAAATAAAGATATGTGATATTTTTCCCTTTCTGAAAGGTTTTAATATACTTATTCTTATCCGTAGTCTCCTAATTTCCTAATGCTGTAGTCTGGAATAGGTCTTTTTTCTTTATGTCTTTTATTCTGGAAATCCATATGCCTAGAATCTGAGACACTTGCTTGTCATAGTATTATAACTATTTATATACCTACATTTTCTCTGACTCATCTTCTGGGAATTCCTTCCAGTCTTTCATTAGACATATTTTGCCAACCTTTAAAATTTTCTTTTTGTCTACATATTCCAAACATTTAAAAAATTTTTAGATATCTATTTAACATTTGAGCCAAACATGATACTGTATTTTTTGAAAATCTAGTATCATATCATATATATTTCACTGTTGAAGACATATTTTCCACACCTATGTTTGCAGCATAATTTGTTTTGTTAGTGCAATAACACTCATTTCTCTGAAAAGGTATATAAAGCAGCCATGTCAAAAAAATAATGCCTTCACAATCTCATGTTTAAATTTTGAAATATTTCTGACTTCTACTTGTTTCCCAATTGATTCATTAGATCAAATTCGCAAAACACATCTCATTTGAAGAATGCATTTTCATCATGCTATATCCTTGATAACACTCCAAACACCACCTGTTTTATAAAAGTTTAAGATTCCTTTTTGAAATTAAATAGACACTATTATTCTTTATGAACTTACTTCCCCTTATTCTGGTGTAAAATCTTTTACCAATAAAAATTAATTGAATGTAGTATGTGTGTGTGTGTGTAGTGTATGTACATATATACATATATATAGTGTCTATTACTACAACATTTTTGGTAATTTTCAATGTCAGTTACCGAGATGTATCTGAAAAGTAAACAATGAATATTAAGTTATAGTTTTATTTATACATAGACAAAATTATCACCAAGAAAGGAAAATTAAAGACAACATGAAACAAAATATGTAATCTCTATTGCGGAAATAGTTGAGAATGCTATATGTGAAAAAATGTGGCATTAGGGAGATGCTTTCCTTTATAACTCCCTATAACAATTCACATATTGTTAATTTTAGTTCATATTTTAATAATAAAAGGAGAGGGGAAAATGTATGTGTGTGTGTGTGTTTATGAGAGATAGAGTAAAAGAGAACAGTAAGTTGAAAATTTTACTGACCCTGAAGTCTGCTAAGTTGTATTGGTCTGGGCAAAATGAATGCTCATCTAGTAGAAAAGACAGTTGCCATAAATCAAATCTTGACAGGATTAAGTTCTGGATGTCAGATCGTATTTATCAGACGTGGTTACAGGCCAAATCCTGTGTTGTAGGTTAATACAAAAATTCAGTGAAATATCTTACACCCAGAAGGAACTTAGAAACAAACACCCAACCAAAGCTAAGACCCCTCAGATTCCATTTGACAGAGATAGCTAAGCGTTTTGTCTATTTTCAATGCCTCTTCATGTTTGAAGTATTTTCTTGCTTCCTCTCGGCAACTATTTTGTTGTTATTTTCTGTTTACTTGTTCTTGTCCTGGGACAATATTGTTTATGTTGCTCAATGTAGGTGTAAGTGTAACTTTTAGCAAATACTTATCCATAACATAAAAAATGCATATATACACATATACACATTATACTATACATATAGTATGCACACGTACATATCAAAAATAGTAGCATGACATTATATCCATTAATTATATATATAATTTGTATAAATGAATTACATATATAATTTATGTATATACACACACAATATCATCTAAAAATATCATCAAAAACAACCAATACCCAGCAACAAATCCACTGTAAAATGTCCAAGACATCTGCATGGAAAACTATCAAAACTACCAAAAGCTACAAAACAACATTTAGGCATAACTTAAAGAGGACACAAACTAATTGGGTGATAAATGTTCATTTACTGAAAAATCCAGTATTATTAAGGTTTCAAAACTCCTCGGATTTATCTATGGATTTAGCACATTCCCAATCGAAATGTCAGAAATTCCCCACACTCCACCCCCTGAGAAACTTTTATTCTAAAACTTGATGGAAAAGCAAGGACCTAAAAGAGTTAAAATAATAAAAATTATATATATATAAAGAACATATTTGGAAGACTTACTTTACCTGATCTGAAGATTTACAAGGAAGATATATTAATCTAGAGATGTGTTATAGATAGAAGAAAGAAATAGATAAATGGAAGAGAATTAAAAGTCCAAAAATAGATCTGCTTGTCTATGGTCAATTTTTAACAATGGCATTGAGACAATTCAATGTGGAGAATGAAAGATATTTTTTTAAGAAAAGATTCTGGAACAGCTGTATAGTCATAAGACAAAAAACAATAATCTTGACATCTATATACCTTAATAAAAATATTAATTCAGGATGGACTATAGACTTAAAAGGATAATCTATAACCATGAAACCCCTACAGGGAAAACTATCTTCACAACTTGGGGTAAAATAAGATTTTTTTACATAGGACAATTTAATCTTTAAAAATGATGATTGGATTTTATGAAAATAAAATGTACCAGCTTATGAAAAGACAGCATTTTGGAGAGAAAAGGCAAATTACAAATATGGAAAACATCATCTGTATTTCATATACTCAGAAATGAATTGTATATATAAACTATTTTTAAATCTCCTACAAATCCATAATAAATATTCAAAAGAGCTAATTAAACATGAATAATAAACTTGAAAGACATTCTACAAAAGAAGATAGAGAAATGATCAATAGGTATATGAAAAATTGGCAACATTACATTGTCAGTGAAACAAAGACTACAAAAAACGCCACAAACAACTGATAATACTGATTGTTGACAAAAAGGGCTCAGTTGAAATTCTCGTGCATTGCTGATTGAAGTGGAAGGTTGTGTATCAACTTTGAAAAAATGTTTTATGTAAAAGGATTATATAAAAATGTTTACAGCATCCTTTATCATAATAGCCAAACATTAGAAACCAACCAAATATATATCAGTATGATAATAGATAGTCAGGTTTTGGTATTTCCATATATCGGAATACTGCTCATCAATAAAAAAATGAACTATATGTACACATAACAGCATAAGTGAACCTCAAAAGCATTATGCTGAGCTACAGAAGGCAGACAAAAATAGTACATAATCTATTATTCCATTTATATGAAGTCAAAAATACCGACAAAAATGATCTATGATGTTAGGGATGAGAAAATGGTTATCTCTGGATGAAGTGAGGAATGCACTAGACAGCAGTAGACAAAAATTTCTTGGATGATGGAAATAGCCTATATCCTGTTTTGGGTGGTTTGCACAGCTGTCATAACATATCAACCAAAAACTTACACATAAATTTTATTTCAATAGCAACATATTTCCCTACTAAAAATAGCAGAACAGGGGCTTCCCTGGTGGCGCAGTAGTTGAGAATCTGCCTGATAATGCAGGGGACACAGGTTCGAGCACTGGTCTGGGAGGATCCCGCATGTCGCAGAGCAGCTAGGCCCATGAGCCACAACTACTGAGCGTGCGCGTCTGGAGCCTGTGCTCCGCAACAAGAGAGGCCGCCATAGTGAGAGGCCCGCGCACCGCGATGAAGAGTGGCCCCCACTTGCCACAACTAGAGAAAGCCCGCACACAGAAACGAAGACCCAACACAGCAAAAATAAATTAATAAACTCCTACCCCCAACATCTTCTTAAAAAAAAAAAAAAATAGCAGAACAGCTATAATTATCTCCTTCATCATTAAATATCCCATGCTTTGCTTGTTTTATTTCTATTTTAAAAATTTGTGTATATTCATCATATAGAGTTTTGAAAATAAGCAACATTCTTCTCATGAATATAAAAAAGAAACATTTCTTATTAAAGAGAGAATACTGCTTACTAATGTTTTTGGTAAACTCATTCACAAAGACTTTGTTTTTTGAAATTAGAAATCTATCTAACTATATCTATTTGCTTTTTTTCTTATTAATATAGTTTAATGTAACCCCACATTAGTAAATGTTACTGTCCAACATAAGTTTTAAAAACTGTATAAAATACCATTTTATTGGTATGGCATAAATTATATGAATTAAATTCTCTTTTGAGATGTGCAGTCTGTTTATAGTTTTGTCCTGCCTCTTTATAGAGTAAGTTCCATTTTCTGGTGCTGCTCATTTGTGGCATCGGTAATCCTCAATCAATTATATTCTGGCATCCTTTCCCATCACGCCAATGCATATGAGCTCACTAATACCATTGTGATCTTCCTGCTCATTCTTATCTTACTTAATCCTTTCTGGGGCATTTGACAGAGTTCAACCTTCTCTTTTTCTCAAAGTTGTCTATTTTGCTGAATTCCGTGCACAATTCTCACTGAGCTTTTATTCTGTGGATGTTCTTTCTCCATTTATTTAATGCAATCTTTTCTGACATCCGTGTTTTATAGGTTGATCTTCAGGTTATCTCTCAGACCTTTGCCGTTTTTATATCCACATACCTTCTGGGTTAGAGTACCTGAATGACATTATCTCCATCCATGTATTCAACTGCAAGCTGTTACAGTGGGGACTCTAAATCTCGTTTCAGATTTTTACAACTTTTATTTAAGCTCTGGTCCACTGGTTAACATCTATAAGCACTTTAAACATTAAACTTTTCCTTGAAATCCCCATAATTTGTTCTTATTTGTATATTCCCTATTTAATAAAGATCTGTGGACCCAAATCGGTATTGCTATATTTAATTCATTTTCATTAGGTAACATCTTAATAGTATCTCTTAAATGTGCCTTCTTCCCTCCATTTGTATTACCAACAGACTCATCAAGTCATTACCAGTAATACACAAGAAACTTACATATATAAAGTGTCTGATTGCAGGCTGGGATCCATGGTGACAGTGAACACCTTGTCTAGTGTAGCCTCCAGGAAAAGAAACACTACCTATACATGAAAGAAAACAGAGGCTGTTATTCACAACTTTCTATAGTGACAGAGTCAGCCATCATCACTTGTGTTTTGTAGAGAATCAAAACCAGTCAAGAGAGTGGAAAGCTTTATATTGATGAGAGGGAGGGTTTCAAGAATTCTCTATGTGAAGGTTGGTGGGGGCAGCTGGAGGCAGATTAATTAGAAGTATTGTATCTTAAGTGATTTGTTTGGAATCCACAGTCGACTTTTTCTGGTTCAACCCAAGTTGTAAGTGAGGAAAAAGTGGAGGCTGGCAGCTGTTTTCTAAGCCCTGACCATTATGGACTGGTTGCGGCAAAAACTGTGGTTTGGCCTATTTGGCTGGTTGGTGCAGAGATTGTAGGTCAGAGTTATATCTAAGACAATTTATGGTCTGGCCTTCTTTCATTCGTGTATTTAGTGTCTCATTCATTGGCCTTACAAGACGTTGTCTCATAGCTGGTGCCGTAACATAGTCTCTAGAGGAAATTTCTTGTATTAGTTCTACAGATTCTATCAGGCCTGATATTTAGGGGTTATGGAGGACATGACAAGAAAAGTGAATTCTATGCACGTTCTACTTTTTCTAAGATGAATTCTCTGGGCAGCAGCAAAATTGTATGGAATAAAGCATTATAGAAATTCACAAAGAAAAATAGGGGCAAAAGTGTAGGGGCAAGGCAGGTAACCAAACTCAACACAAGAATCTATTCCTTTCTTTTCCTGTTGGAGGAATTTCAGTGTAATCAGCCCCAGTTGAGTGGTTGACTCCCCAAGGAAATAGGCTTAGTGTTAACATTCATAGTTGGCAGGTTGGCTACTCAGCAACAGCTACATCTAAATCAGTCTTAAGGAGGAGAGGTCCAAGATGTTCAACCCATGACTATCTTCTGTTATTCCCCGTGGTCACATCAGAGCAAAGCCCAATGTTTGCAGGAGGGACAAAAAATATCTATTGGACATCCACCAGAGATTATCTTATTTGTACTCATTAAAAACGTCCCCTGTTACTTTCACATGTTATGCAGATATCATCACATTCAGCCCATTACTATCATCCATGTATCTCCCTTGATTTTCGTGTTAGAGATTTCCAAACTTATTTCTTCCAAATTCCTGACAAAAAAATGCATGTAAACACTTAACTCTACCATCCTTCCCCCTCAGGAAAATTAAACAGCCAGACACACGGCTCACAGTTTTGTCCATTGTTAGGATTTTCCTTTACCATTTTTCATTAGAGACACCATTGAGTGGGGCTATAGCGCTATCAGCTTTCCACATATGGGTGGTCAGATTATTTGAGAAATTATTTCCAAATCAGTCATGCTGTTTTCCTTCTTCAGGTCATAAGAATTCCAATGTGGTCAAAGGTATAGGTTGAGGAAGAGCAGACAAAGAGCAGGAGTAAGTACCCCTTGCTCATGCAACTTACTTGTGTTTCAGGATGTACTCTGAAAATTCAAGAGTCCTGAGATCCTACAACACTTCCACTGAAAAAAGACATAAGCGTTGGTGCACAGATTCAACTCTATTACTTAGTGGGTGAGATAACTTCCAGTTTATAATGGGCAATCAGGACATGTGGTCCATTGAAGCCCCATAGTTGCATATTCTGTCTCTATTAGAAAACCATAAGAAAAAAGGAACTGTTTTTTTTTGTTTTGTGATCCTCCAAATCAAAAGAATTTTCCTTGCAATTCTATCAGGGCCTTCTTTGTCAATCACAGCAAAATTTCATCAAATATTAACACAGATCTGTCCACCATCCTTATTCTTACATTTGGGATATCAAAATTTCTTGTCAGACAATTTAGCAAGATTTGGTGTATCCATCGACTTACTTTCTGATCTTAAATTCACTTCTAAAACAATAGAAATCTGACTTTTACACTTCAATAAAACATTGCCTCTGAGATTGCAACCAATCAGTTTGTTGCTAAGGATAGTCAATGGGTTAGGGACTTTCTTATAAATTGGTATGCACTATTAATCTGTCTTCATCTCTCCTTAAAAATTCTTTCACCTTATTCTCCTTTGGCTTATTTAATCCTTTGTCCTGGATTCTTCTTAATTCATATCTACCTTTCAAATCTTCTTTGTGAATTCCAGAATTTGTCTTCTGCATTTTCCACTTTCACATCTCAAAGGCATGTAAGTTTGTACACAATTTATCTATGTCTGACATAATTTCTGCCCTTCCTTTGGCCCTAATTTCATTGACTCATGGTAGAAGCTGGTATAGTCTTGGAATATTTTCTATCATTCACCCCAATCTCACCCCCCAATATTACTAAGTTTATTTTCTATTCTTTAATACTCTTTAAACTCTCTCTTTCTCCACTTTTGGTATCTTGTTTATTACATCATATTATTTTTAAGATTATTTTACTAGCTTTTAGAAGATTGTTTTGGGTCCTCAGTCAAGCTATACTCTAATTCATTATCCACTTTATAATCAGAGGGATCTTTCTAGAGAATAAATCTGATGAAGTGACTCCCAACATTGTATTTGCTATAGTTCTTGTTAAACTCATTTATAATGTCATAACAGTTTAGCCTACATTAGTATGATCTCAGAGTTATTATTAGTGTGATTTCAGTGTTATTATCCTGAGACAATTTTATGAGTGAAATGGAATACAAAAGTAATTTTTTAAATCAATTGATCTACACCAGACAGATACCAAAGCTCCTTTGATCTACACAGAAAATTTGACCATTCCCGTAACTATATAATTTTTCATGGATACCTCTAGCACATGAGAGTAGAACAGAGAGACATTAAGGAAGTCCTTACCTTAACAGAAAAATCTCTGCATAATAGTCTTCTCATGATTTCGCTTTTAAAAGCATTCACTTCTCTATAGATAAAATGGCATTGTATTCCCTAAGATTTATTCAATAATTCTGGATATTGACACCCAGGATTCAGAATCATAATAAAAAGGCATAATTAATGAAATGAGTGTATCCATATGTTGGCACAATTAATGGATATATTGAATACCCTAATGTCTAATATCTAAAAGTCACATATTAGGCAACATCTGTATATCAGTAATTTGCCAAAATACTATTTATCATTCAGTCAACAAAAGAAAAACTCCTCAGATTTGATTTGAAGTGGGTTTTTGTTCGTTTGTTTGTTTGTTTTATAATAACCTAGACTACATTGGCTTTATTAAAACAAGTATAAATCCTTGAATCATACCCAGGAACTGAAATAAAACCACCTCCCAATGAAATATTTAAAAAACTTGATGCATAAACTCTTTCAAATAAATAAGAAAGGCATGTACTATAATAAAAAATGTGGGCAGAAGACACAAACACAAATAACAGAAGAAGAAAAAGGTAAATACAAAAAATACTCAGTAATAACAAAAAACAAGCTGTAAAAGATCACCCTTGATGAGAAATGTTTCACTTATTTTGTCATAATTTAGGAATGCTAATGTTTAATACATTATTATTGGGAAAGAAATTGAAAGAAACTTTTTTTTAGAAATTGATAAAATGGAGAGAGGGGGAAGATGGTGGAAGAGTAAGATGCGGAGATCACCTTCCTCCCCACAGATACATCAGAAATACATCTACACGTGGAACAACTCCTACAGAACACCCACTGAACGCTGGCAGAAGACATCAGACCTCCCAAAAGGCAAGAAACTCACCACGTACCTGGGTAGAGCAGAAGAAAAAAGAATAAACAGAGACAAAAGAATAGGGACGGCACCTGCACCAGTGGGATGGAGCCATGAAGGAGGAAAGGTTTCCACACACTAGAAACTCCTTGGTGGGCAGAGACGGTGGGTGGCAGAGGGGGGAAGCTTTGGAGCTGCAGAAGAAAACTCAGCAACAGGGGTTCAGGGGGGAAAAGCGGAGAGATTCCCGCACAGAGCATCGGTGCTGACCAGCATTCACCAGCCCGAGAGGCTAGTCTGCTCATCCGCCGGGGTGGGCGAGGCTGGGAGCTGAGGTTCGGGCTTTGGTTGGAGGTCCAGGAGAGGACTGGGGTTGGCGGCGTGAACACAGCCTGAAAGGGGGTTAGTGCACCACGGCTAGCTGGGAGGGAGTCCGGGAAAAAGTCTGCACCTGCCGAAGAGGCAAGAGACTTTTTCTTCCCACCTTGTTTCCTGGTCCACGAGGAGAGGGGATTAAGAGCGCTGCTTAAAGGAGCTCCAGAGAGACGGGCGCAAGCCGCGGCTAAAAGCGCAGACCCCAGAGACGGGCATGAGACGCTAAGGCTGCTGCTGCTGCCACCAAGAAGCCTGTGTGCGAGCACAGGTCACTCTCCACACCTCCCCTCCCAGGAGCCTGTGCAGTCCACCACTGCCAGGGTCCCAGGATCCAGGGACAACTTCCCCAGGAGAACGCACGGCGCTCCTCAGGCTGGTGCAACATCACGCCGGCCTCTGCCACCGGCCCCAGGCTCGCCCCACACTCCGTGCCCCGCCCTCCCTGCGGCCTGACTGAGCCAGAGCCCACGAATCAGCTGCTCCTTTAACCCCGTCCTGTCTGAGCGAAGAACAGACGTCCTCCGGTGACCTACATGCAGAAGTGGGGCCAAATCCGAAGCTGAACCCCGGGAGCTGTGCGAACAAAGAGAAAGGGAAATCCCTCCCAGCAGCCTCAGAAGCAGCAGATTAAATCTCCACAATCAACTTGATGTACCCTGCATCTGTGGAATACCTGAATAGACAACAAATCATCCCAAATTGAGGAGGTGGGCTTTGAGAGCAAGATTTATTATTTTTTCCCCTTTTCCTCTTTTTGTGAGAGTGTATGTGTATGCTTCTGTGTGAGATTTTGTCTGTATAGCTTTGCCTTCACCATTTGTCCTAGGGTTCTGTCTGTACTTTTTTTTTTTTACTTTAAAAATTTCTTTTTTTCATAATAATTATTTTTTATTTTAATAACTTTATTTTATTTTACCTAACTTTATTTTATTTTCTTTATCCTCTTTCTTTCCTTTCTTTCTTTCTTTCTTTCTTTCTTTCTTTCTTTCTTTCTTTCTT
>NW_021703768.1:16670844-16684032 GCF_005190385.1 Monodon monoceros | reverse complement strand
CTTTCTTTCTTTCTTTCTTTCTTTCTTTCTTTCTTTCTTTCTTTCTTTCTTTCTTTCTTTCTTTCTTTCTTCCTTTCTACTTTTTCTCCCCTTTATTCTGAGTCATGTAGATGAAAGTCTCTTGGCATTGCAGCCAGGAGTCAGTGCTGTGCATCTGAGGTGGGAGAGCCAACTTCAGGACACTGGACCACAAGAGACCTCCCAGCTCCATGGAATGTCAAATGGCAAAAATCTCTCAGAGATCCATCTCAATGCCAACACCCAGCTTCATTCAACAACGAGCAAGCTACAGTGCTGGACACCCTATGCCAAACAACTAGCAAGACAGGAACATAGCCCCACCCATTAGCAGAGACGCTGCCTAAAATCATAATAAGTCTACAGACACCCCAAAACACACCACCAGACGTAGAACTGCCCACCAGAAACACAAGATCCAGCCTCATCCACCAGAACACAGGCACTAGCCCCCTCCACCAGGAAGCCTACACAACCCACTGAACAAACTTTAGCCACTGGGGACAGACACCAAAAACCATGGGAACTCTGAAGCTGCAGCCTGCAAAAAGGAGAACCCAAACACAGTCAGATAAGCAAAATGAGAAAACAGAAATCACACAGCAGATGAAGGAGCAAAATAAACCCCCCCCAGACCTAACAGATGAAGAGGAAATAGGCAGTCTACCTAATTCAGGTAGACTTAATTAATCAAAAATAATTCAGGTTAATGATAGTAAAGATGATCCAAAATGTTGGAAATAGAATAGACAAAATGCAAGAAACATTTAACGAGGACCTAGAAGAACAAAAGATGAAAGAAGCAATGATGAACAACACAATAAATGAAATTAAAAATACTCTAGAAGGGATCAATAGCAGAATAACTGAGGCAGAAGAGCAGATAAGTGAACTGGAAGATAAAATAGTGGAAATAACTACTGCAGAGCAGAATAAAGAAAAAAGAATGAAAAGAACTGAGGACAGTCTCAGAACCTCTGGGACAACATTAAATGCATCAACATGCGAATTATAGGGCTTCCTGAAGAAGAAGGGAAAAAGAAAGGGACTGAGAAAATATTTGAAGAGGTTATAGTTGGAAACTTCCCTAATATGGGAAAGGAAATAATTAATCAAGCCCAGGAAGCACAGAGAGTCCCATACAGGATAAATCCAAGGGAAAACACACCAAGACATATATCAATCAAACTGTAAAAAATTAAATACAAAGAAAACATATTAAAAGCAGCAAGGGAAAAACAACAAATAACACACAAGGGAATCCCCATAAGGTTAACAGCTGATCTTTCAGCACGAACTCTGCAAGCCAAAAGGGACTGGCAGAACATATTTAAAATGATGAAGGAGAAAAACCTAAAACAAAGATTACTCTACCCTGCAATGATATCATTCAGATTTGATGGAGAAATTAAAACCTTTACAGACAAGCAAAATCTGAGAGAGTTCAGCATCACAAAGCCAGCTTTACAAAAAATGCTAAAGGATATTCTCTAGGCAAGAAACACAAGAGAAGGAAATGACCTACAATAAGAAACCCAGAACAATCAATAAAATGGGAATAAGAACATACATATCGATAATTACCTTAAATGTAAATGGATTAAATGCTCCCACCAAAAGACACAGACTGGCTGAATGGATACAAAAACAAGACCCATATATGTGCTGCCTACAAGAGACCCACTTCAGACCTAGAGACAGACTGAAAGTGAGGGCATGGAAAAAGATATTGCATGCAAATGGAAACCAAAAGAAAGCTGGAGTAGCAATTCTCATATCAGACAAAATAGACTTTAAAATAAAGACTATTAGAAGAGACAAAGAAGGACACTACACAATGATCAAGGGATCACTCCAAGAGGAAGATTTAACATTTGTAAATATTTATGCACCCAGCATAGGAGCACTTCAATATATAAGGCAAATACTAACAGCCATAAAAGGGGAAATCAATAGTAACACAATCATAGTACGGGATTTTAACACCCAACTTTCATCAATGGACAGATCATCGAAAACGAAAATAAATAAGGAAACATAAGCTTTAAAAGATACATTAAACAAGATGGACTTAATTGATATTTATAGGACATTACATTGAAAAACAACAGAATACACATTTTTCTCAAGTGCCAAGGAACAATTTCCAGGATAGATCATATCTTGTGTCACAAATCAAGCCTTGGCAAATTTAAGAAATTTGAAACTGTATCAAGTATCTTTTCCAACCGCAATGCTATGAGACTAGATATCAATTACAGGAAAAGATCTGTAAAAAATACAAACACATGGAGGCTAAATAATACACTACTTAATAATGAAGTGATCACTGAAGAAATCAAAGAGGAAATCAAAACATACCTAGAAACAAATGACAATGGAGACACGATGACCCAAAATCTATGGGATGTAGCAAAAGTAGTTCTAAGTGGGAAGTTTATAGCAATACAATCCTACCTTAAGAAACAGGAAACATCTCGAATAAACAACTTAACCTTTCACCTAAAGCAATTAGAGAAAGAAGAATACTAAAACCCCAAAGTTAGCATAAGGAAAGAAATCATAAAGATCAGATGAGAAATAAATGAAAAAGAAATGAAGGAAACGATAGCAAAGATCAACAAAACTAAAAGCTGGTTCTTTGAGAAGGTATACAAAATTGATAAACCATTAGCCAGACTCACCAAGAAAAAAGGGAGAAGACTCAAATCAATAAAATTAGAAATGAAAAAGGAGAAGTAACAACTGACACTGCAGAAATACAAAAGATCATGAGAGATTACTACAAGCAACTCTATGCCAATAAAATGGACAACCTGGGAGAAATGGACAAATTCTTAGAAATGCACAATCTGCCAAGACTGAATTGGGAAGAAGTAAAAATTGTGAGCAGACCAATCACAAGCACTAAAATTGAAACTGTGATTAAAAATCTTCCAACAAACAAAAGCCCAGGACCAGATGGCTTCACAGGTGAATTCTATCAAACATTTAGAGAAGAGTTAACAGCTATCCTTCTCAAACTCTTTCAAAATATAGCAGAGGGAGGAACACTGCCAAACTCATTCTACGAGGCCACAATAACCCTGATACCAAAACCAGACAAAGATGTCACAAAGAAAGAAAACTACAGGCGAATATCACTGATGAACATAGATGCAAAAATCCTCAGCAAAATACTAGCAAACGGAATCCAACAACACATTAAAAGGATCATACACCATGATCAAGTGGGGTTTATTCCAGGAATGCAAGGAATCTTCAATATACACAAATTAATCACCATGATACACCATATTAACAAATTGAAAGATAAAAAACATATGGTCATCTCAATAGATGCAGAGAAAGCTTTTGATAAAAATCCACACCCATTTATGATAAAAACCCTCGAGAAAGTAGGCATACAGGGAACTTTCCTCAACATAATAAAGGCCATATATGACAAACCCACAGACAACATCGTCCTTAATGGTGAAAAACTGAAAGCATTTCCACTAAGATCAGGAACAAGACAAGGTTGCCAACTCTCACCACTCTTATTCAACATAGTTTTGGAAGTTTTAGCCACAGCAATCAGAGAAGAAAAGGAAATAAAAGGAATCCAAATTGGAAAAGAAGTAAATCTATCACTGTTTGCAGATGACGATACTATACATAGAGAATCCTAAAGATGCTACCAGAAAGCTACTAGAGCTAATCAATGAATTTGGTAAAGTAGCAGGATACAAAATTAATGCATGGAAATCTCTGGCATTCCTATACACTAATGATGAAAAATCTGAAAGTGAAATCAAGAAAACACTCCCACTTACCATTGCAACAAAAAGAATAAAATATCTAGGAATAAACCTACCTAAGGAGACAAAAGACCTGTATGCAGAAAATTATGAGACACTGATGAAAGAAATGAAAGATGGTACAAATAGGTGGAGAGATATACCATGTTCTTGGATTGGAAGAATCAACATTGTGAAAATGACTCTTCAACACAAAGCAATCTACAGATTCAATGCAATCCCTATCAAACTACCACTGGCATTTTTCACAGAACTAGAACAAAACATTTCACAATTTGTATGGAAACACAAAAGACCTCGCATAGGCAAAGCAATATTGAGAATGAAAAACAGAGCTGGAGGAATCAGGCTCCCTGACTTCAGACTATACTACAAAGCTACAGTAATCAAGACAGCATGGTACAGGCACAATAACAGAAATATAGATCAATGAAACAGGATAGAAAGCCCAGAGATTAACCCACGCACATATGGTCACATTATCTTTGATAAAGGAGGCAGGAATATACAGTGGAGAAAGGACAGCCTCTTCAATAAGTGGTGCTGGGAAAACTGGACAGGTACATGTAAAAGTTTGAGAGTAGATCAATCCCTAACAACATACACAAAAATAAGCTCAGAATGGATTAAAGACCTAAATGTAAGGCCTGAAACTATCAAACTCTTAGAGGAAAACATAGGCAGAATGCTCTGTGACATAAATCACAGCAAGATCCTTTTTGACCCACCTCCTAGAGAAATGAAATAAAAATGGGACCTAATGAAACTTTAAAGCTTTTGCACAGCAAAGGAAACCATAAACTACACCAAAGACAACCCTCAGAATGGGAGAAAATATTTTCAGATGAAGCAACTGACAAAGGATTAATCTCCAAAATTTACAAGTTGCTCATGCAGCTCAATAACAAAAAAACAAACAACCCAATCCAAAAATGGGCAGAAGACCTAAACAGACATTTCTCCAAAGAAGATATACAGTCTGCCAACAAACACATGAAAGAATGCTCAATGTCATTAATCACTAGAGAAATGCAAATCAAAACTACAATGAGATATCATCTCATACCAGTCAGAATGGCCATCATCAATAAATCTAGAAACAATAAATGCTGGAGAGGGTGTGGAGAAAAAGGAACCCTCTTACACTGATGGTGGGAATGTGAATTGGTACAGCCACTATGGAGAACAGTATGGAGGTTCCTTAAAAAACTACAAATAGAACTACCATATGACCCAGCAATCTCACTACTGGGCATTTACCCTGAGAAAACCATACTTCAAAAAGAGTCATGTACCAAAATGTTCATTGCAGCTCTATTTCCAATAGCCCGGAGATGGAAACAACCTAAGTGTCCATCATCGGATGAATGGATAAAGAAGATGTGGCACATATATACAATGGAATATTACTCAGCCATAAAAAGAAACGAAATTGAGCTATTTGTAATGAGGTGGATGGACCTAGGGTCTGTCATACCGAGTGAAGTAAGTCAGAAAGAGAAAGACAAATACCGTATGCTAACACATATATATGGAATTTAAGAAAAAAAAAAAAAAAGTCATGAAGAACCTAGGGGTGAGACAGGAATAAAGACACAGACGTACTAGAGAATGGACTTGAGGATATGGGGAGGGGGAAGGGTAAGCTGTGACAGAGTGAGACAGTGGCACTGACATATATACACTACCAAATGTAAAATAGATAGCTAGTGGGAAGCAGCCGCATAGCACAGGGAGACCAGCTTGGTGCTTTTTGACCACCTAGAGGGGTGGGATAGGGAGGGTGGGAGGGAGGGAGATGCAAGAGGGAAGAGATACGGGAACATATGTATATGTATAACTGATTCACTTTGTTATAAAGCAGAAACTAACACACCATTGTAAAGCAATTATACTCCAATAAAGATGTTAAAAATAAAAAAAAAATAAATTGACAAAATGATTCAAGAGCCATGAAAATGGAGTCATTGAAGTTAGGAGATATTTTCTCTTTTAAAAAATAGCAGTCTTGGGGCTCCCCTGGTGGCGCAATGGTTGAGAGTCCACCTGCTGATGCAGGGGACGGGGGTTCGTGCCCCGGTCCGGGAGGATCCCGCGTGCTGCGGAGCGGCTGGGCCCGTAAGCCATGGCCGATGAGCCTGTGCCTCCAGAGCCTGTGCTCCGCGATAGGAGAGGCCGCAGCAGTGAGAGGCCCGCGTACCACAAAAAAAAAAAAAAAAAGAAAAAAAATGAATCTCATTTATTTAACATTAATCCTCCTGTATGTATTTGAAAAGTCAGTTTTGTTTTGTTTTTTTTTTTGCTGTATGTGGGCCTCTCAATGTTGTGGCCTCTCCCATTGCGGAGCACAGGCTCCAGACGTGCAGGCTCAGCAGCCATGGCTCACGGGCCCAGCCACTCTGCAGCATGTGGGATCTTCCCGGACCAGGGCACGAACCCGCCTCCCCTGCATCGGCAGGTGGACCCCCAACCACTGCGCCACCAGGGGAGCCCTGAAGAGTCAGTTTTTGAAGAGGATGTTAAAGGCCAGATATTGTCTCTGATCTTAGAAATGGAATAAAAAGGTAAGCATTTGGAGTGAAATTTGATGATTGTTTCCTTGACAGGATCTGAGTTGTGTGGCACTATCTGTAAACATAATGTAAGAGGAAAATGAGTAGATAAATAAAACTAAAATATTTCACCCAACTCAGATCAGAAGGCCTCAATATTGATAGTTTTGTCTTTGAACTTTTAAATGGCTTACAAAAGCATTTTAATACTGCATTCAATGAATCTCTTCTTCTAAAGGAAGCAAAATATAATAGTCTACTTTATCAAATTATTCTGGAACACAGCATATGCAAATCCATCTAAGAAATTTTTAATACACATTAGTAAAATCAATTATGTAAGAAATCTTGGACCACTCATGGACACTCCTTTTGGTTTACTTAACTCTGCATTTCTATATCATATTTGATGATTTTGTTTCAGTGTTTCACTTAATGATTCATGAAATATGAAATATCTTGCTCTGAGCCATATCTCTAGGATAGGTAAAATTGTTTTATCTTATCCAGATTTCAAAAGGTTAGAGACTATGTGGTATCACAACTATGTAAAGTGAATTCCTTTCAATCAGTATCAGAATTGTGACCATTTATTTTATAAAGTCCTTTTTTCTATATTTGCATGTACTAAACATTTTCAGAATTATTCAAAACCCATGTTACTATCCTGGATTTCAGCAAAAACATTTTATGAATGTTCTAGCTGCTGAAAATCACTTTAGAAAAATATGCATTCCATTGTACAAAGATTTGTGAGTATCTAGAGAATACAATAATTTATAAAAATTAATGTGATATTTCAAAATTCCTTAAATCCATTGTAGTGAATAATCAGTTTTAAGGCAAGCAGTTTTTTTTAACTTAGCTCAGTAGCATTCAAATCTTAAAAGTGTGTTATTATTACTTTTGAGCCTTTTGGAATATGTAAGTATTCAGCATGTTATGTAATGTTTTTCAATGCATGTCTTTTCAAAAACAGAAAAATGCAATTCAGCACATAGCCAGAAATATATTAGCAAAAAATATGAAGTATAAAGATAGCCTATATTCTATGTGTGCTAAAATAAATGGAAGGTAGTTTTAAAATGAAACCCAGCTAGTGCCTCAACTACAATGAGTCTCTTCTTTAATGTTACACTTTTATGCATACAACTTTAGTGCCATGATAATTTACTAAAACTTTACTGTGTAAAGCCACTGATACTCTCTTTCAGCATGTGATCATCTCTTTTAATCTGAAATAAAATAAAATGAGGCTTTCAATATTGTATATAAATAAAATTATTACAAAAATACAAATATAAGGCATAGAGCCTCATGCAAAACTAAATAAGCACAGCCTTACTCAAAATATGCAGTGCGTGGTCAAAAATGTTTAGTTGACTCTGCATTGGTATTGTGCTTTTTAGTGCAAATATCAGCCTTCATATGGCTATGATTCATGCTAGTCTTAAGATTGTTCGTTTTCTATTGTCCTGTGATATTAATATCCAGCTTATTAATGGGTTTAATATTGGCTATTCTTTCATGATAAATTCACTTGAATAGAAAAGAGATAAACTTTTCAATCCATTAATTTTGTGTGATTGGAGTGTGCTTATAAATTAACTTTTTTCAAAGAACTATAGTTATTCTGCTAGCAGTAATACATATTTACTGTAACACATAACTTATTTTATCTTTAACTATAATACTCTGTAATGTTTAATTGATGTCCTTGGCAATTCTCTTTCTTTGCTAATGCACTGACTTTAAACGGAATATTTTAAATTAAAATCACGAGGTGGTTTATTTGCTTTAGAATCATTTGCCCTTTTAAGGGACACAGACTTTCACAAAACATCTCTTGTATGTAAATGTGTCTCAAGTCCTCAACATTTCATTCGCTCATTATTATCGGTTCATCTCAGTTAAAAAATTTAGAAAAAGAAAAGAAAAAATACCAAATTTTACCATTTACTTTTAACATGAACAAATTGAAGGAGTAAGGGCATCTCTTTCAAGGAAAGGATTTTATCTTCAACGTATTATGTGATAGAAAATGATTTGCACCTAATATTAAATTGGTTGAAATGATAAATTATATCACTGCATCTATAAATTATATTTTAAAATTATTCAAAAGTTTAACAATTAAACAATAGTTTCATTAAAAGATAGAGATTTCCATTAAGAGATAGATACAATTCTAGCAAGCCTAGAATTGTATAGCCTACAAATTAATGCAATTAAAATTCATGGAATAAAACTGTAAAACACACATGAAATTTTTCATTTTCGACTTGAAAGAAAAAGACTAGTTTCTCAAGTGAAAAAATGTATGCTGAATCATTTTTTATTTCTTTTATAAATAATTTAAATTTTGAAGTACATTATTTTGGTTTTTAAAAAATTTGTTTTTGCTTAATACAATTGCTGAAATATTAAAGACATCTGCAAGGTTATCATCCCAATATAGCATTTTTTTTTTTTGACACAGAGGTGGCATTATCTTTTAAATAGCTAGCATGTTGCCTACCAAGCTCTTAAATGTTATCGTAGGGAATATAGTAACTATATGTTTTTGCTTTATCATTTACGTAGATCCTCTACATCAATGGTAAAAATGAATTTTGATCATTAACAAATCTGTGGCCCCTATTTGGATAATTCCTTCTGTTATACACAAGAACTTAACACTTATGGGTACTAGCTAAAAATTTGAAGCTTGGTCTCTTATTTTCTCTTAATCTCTTCCTAGGGGAAACATTTGTACCAAGAGCTACACTCCACATCAGACCTTTAACAAATATTAGTGTAAAAGATGAGATATTGGTGAAAGAATCAAATTGTTCTTTAGTCAAGAACCATAGAAGACGTCACCTGGAAAATGGTTTTACAGTTGATGCTTGTGATTTTCAGGTAACTCTTTAATTATAAATTGGTTCAAGAACAATAAGTAGCTTAAGCCAAAATATTGTGATTGAGGAGAAAGTTGTATTTGATTTGCATTTTTCCCTTGGTGTATTTTATTAGACTATCACTCTTTGTCCAAAAGTAATCAAAGTATATTTTGCTGGCCCTAAAACTTCTTTCATTTATATGTGCTTCTGTCTATTCTTAAATGTTCAAGGAGATAAAAGTGAAATACATTTGATTAATATTACTTGTGTCAAGTATCAGTCTGTAGTCAAGTGCTTTGGATGCTGTGGTTCCTTATAACCATCAGGTCCTCTTCTGTGGGATATTGAATCATCATCATTAGGTCTTAAAGTTCATGAAAAGGATCATAAAACTGAGAGATCACAATTCAAGATATTTTAAATCTAGAGCTACTGTGCACACAAAGGTAACAGTAATAAAGAGGTCCTTAAAGTATTTTTTCAAGAGAGGGGAAAGTAACTTCTAGATGGCATTTCAAATATAAGGGTTTACTTCTACCTCTTCCTTTTCTTCTCCTTCCTCCCTTCCTCAACACTTCATTCCAAAAACAATTAGGTAGTCTGTATTGTAGGCCTCCACCCAGGTGGTGGTAAACAGGGAGGGGCTGTACTTGCCTATAATAGGTTGTTAAACCTGAACAGGAAGAATAGGCATTGACTTGAGATACCATTGACTTGGGATACCTTGGGTATCCTTGGGGATACCCTGTATAAGAAGAGTTTACTTCCATGTTGTTTTACTGGAAAACAAAACTATTAATTCTCATTCTTTATTGAGTATTCATCTGCTTTTCTAAATTAACACATGTAAATCAAAAGAAATCAGTAATTATTCAAGGATGAACATAAATATTTTCCTTTTATTCTTAATGATGATGTCACTGCAAAACCAGCCCAAACTAACCCTATCTTGTTTCTAATCAGATAGAGTTGTTTTTCAGAGACAGAAGAACAAAACCTTAAATCATAGAGCCAAAGCATGTGAAGAGGGGAAATTTTTTACCTCAAATAATACCCATAGTATTGGCTTCTATGCACATGCCAGGTGGGCAGAGACCCCTTTGCTTGGTAACAATGAGGAAATTTCATGAGCCAAATAGATAATGCAGATAATATTTGCTATAAAAGTCACATTACTAGAAAAATATTAGTCTCTAAAAATGGGCTAGAATAAAATGATTAACTTTTTTCTTTTTTTTTTTCTGACAAATTAAACAACTCTTGATTTAAGTGCTCATTTAACCATAAGATTTGCCTGGATTTGAGATCCTGCTAGGAAGTATAAAGTGTCAAATTATATATCTATTGAACTTTCTTACTGAGTCAAATTCACTGTATTCAATTGAAGCAATCACAATTTAAGTTATATCATAAATTCCTCAGTGTGCAGAAATGATATATTTTCTTCAGTATGTTCAGAAAAGTGTTAACATCTTCACAGCACTCACTGTATCATGTAATGTTTTTACTCAAAGCTGCTATTTTTGTAGGTCAAGACATTTTTTTAAATGGAGGTGATAAAAATCATGCTACTTTATATGTTATATTCACTTCCTTTTTGTTTTCCAAAACCAAAAATTAGTACATTCCAGCATTCCATGTGGTTCAGAGTTATATGCACTCCAAATTTATTATATCACTGTCTTCTTGACTTTCATTAAAGTAGTAGTTCATAACAAGTAAAGTGATTACTTGTTAGAGAGCAATATTATATGATTATCATAATGGTAATAATTACAACTATACCAAAACTGTTATGACTGAAATGTTACCTATCTAAATTTAAATAAATAACTTTCAAGTAGCCAATTAACTGTTAGTATGGTAATACATAAACATGCAAGCATGCTGCTTTTCCTTGCGTTTGAAGTTATATCAAAATATGAATCCGAAGTGTCCATGAAAGTCAAATTTTGAGGAAAATTATATTATCATCTCAAATGTAATGAATGGTGATTGTTAGAGCAAAGAGCTAGGAAGGAAGTAGTAAGTGACTAGTGGTCTTATTTAAATAAGTTTCTTATTTAAATAAGAAACTTCATGGAAGGTAACTGAGCTGTTTCTCATTCTCTTTCCATTTAGTATTCCACAGATTTTTGGCCATAAGTAGTCCCTGAAATAGTTACAATGTGTTTTTATTGTTGTTTGGGGTTAATTAATAGGAATTCATTTTCTATGTAAACACATTGAACATGTCTTAACACATATACAAAAAAACACACTGATTTCACTATTAAATCAAACTAAACAAAAGTAATCAAGTAAATGAAACCTTTCATGAAGAATGCTACTAGTTAGCTACCAGAAGATATTCTATAAGAATACAAGCTAATATTTGTATAATACCTATTACTGATTTGCAAAGAATAAATGATGAAATAATAGATAACATGTATAATGTGTTACTATTAGACAGAAATTATTTTAAGAGCTTCACACACATTGATTTATTAAATTATAAAAAGAAACATTAACTCCATTTTATATATGGGAAGCTTAGTAAGGGAGAGGTTAATAGTTCATCTAATATGCAACTAGGAAATTACTGATGAAGAGGATGAGTAGAGGCATTCCTACATTACAGTCTGAGCTCTTTAAACACTTTCCTATCCTGCATTCCATCAACAACTCAGATTTGTCCTACTATAAAGCATAATTAACATTTTATAGGAAAATCTATGGATCAATTCTAACATGCATTGCTTTTAATGATGAATAATTTTATTAAATATAGTTTTAAAGTATCCAATTAGGGCTTCCCTGGTGGCACAGTGGTTATGAATCCGCCTGCCAATGCAGGGGACACGGGTTCAAGCCCTCATCCGGGAAGTTCCCATGTGCCGTGGAGCAGCTAAGCCCGTGTGTCACAACTACTGAGCCTGCGAGCCACAACTACTGAGCCCATGTGCCGCAACTACTGAAGCCTGCAGAGCCTGTGTTCTGCAACAAGAGAAGCCACTGCAATGAGAAGCCCGCTCGCCGCAACTAGAGAAAGTCTGAGCACAGCAACAAGGACCCAATGCAGCCAAAAACAAATAAAATAAAATTAATTAATTAAACAAAATAAAGTATCCAATTACATAATATATACATAATTAAGAATTAAAATTCCTTAAAATTAAGGACTAGTAAAAAAGTAATATTCTTAAAACACAGGCAATACATTATTTTTTTAAAAGAGCTCATGTCTGCCATGTTAAAAATTTCATGACATTTTTGTAATAATAGCTCATGACTTCCAGTTATCAGCTGTGCATGTTAGGGGCTTGGAAGTTGCCATTCCATCTTAACAAGTAAAAATCTGAGCAGAGAGAAAAGTCTACAACTCTTCTTGGATCCATAAGAGAGGGGAGGACCCAGAGCAAATTATTGCCGCCAAAACTGGGGAGACAGAGGTGAATATAGAGAGACACAGCTTACCAGAGCAGGAAACTGCTGGTGGAAACTGACTCTGGAGTCAGTGCTTGGGGTAGGAACACTTGAACTGTAATTGATGAATCACTGGACATTGCACATAGCCAACTCTGAGATAAAACTCCAAGGGGACTCAGTGATAGGAAAGGACCCACAATATCCTGAGATGCACCACTAAGTGTTCCACAAAGTTTCCACAGTAAAGTCAAAGAAATTGGGCTTCCTGAAGGGTAAGGGGAAAAGAAACTACTTTGAAATACACAAGAGCATTCTGTTCTTCTTACCAGGCCTGCCTTCAAGGGAAACTAGTTAATCAGATATGAACCTACTCAGGTATTATCAGAGCTAACTAACTTGGGGTAAGGGAAATATCCAACTCTAGCCCCCTCTAGCCATCCTCTATCACCTAAGGGAAGAGATTGAGTAGATGGGAAGGAAAAAAAAAAAAAAAACTGAGAAAAGCTTGTGAAATTCATAGTCCAA